>NC_084611.1:54704278-54914278 GCF_033978795.1 Nerophis ophidion | reverse complement strand
GAATATCATGATAAAGTTGATTTATTTCATTGATTCCATTTAGAAAGTCAATCTTGAAGAATGTATACATTCATTCCAAACAGACTGATACATTTCAAGTGTTTTTTGCCAAAAAGGAGATGACTATTGCTGACAACCAAAGAAAACCCTAAATTCAAAATCTCAGAAAATTAGAATAAGGTGAAAAGGTCAAATATTGAAGACACCTGGTGCCACACTCTAATTAGCTAACTAACTCAAAACACCTGGAAAAGCTTTTAAATGGTCTCTCGTTTTGATTCTGTATGACACACAATCATGGGGAAGACTGCTGACTTGACAACTGTCCAAAAGATGACCATTGATACTTTAAAGAAGGAGGGCAAGACACAAAAGGTCATTGCCAAAGAGGTTGGATGTTCCCAGAGCTCTGTGTCCAAGCACATTAATAGAGAGGCGAAGGGAAGACAAAGATGTGGTAGAAAAAAGTGTACAAGCAAGAGGGATGACCGCGCCCTGGAGAGGATTGTCAAACAAAACCGATTCAAAAATGTGGGGGAGATCCACAAAGAGTGGACTGCAGCTGGAGTCAGTGCTTCAAGAACCACCACGCTCCGACGTATGCAAGATATGGGCTTCAGCTGTCGCATTCTTTGTGTAAAGCCACTCTTGAATAAGAGACAACGTCACAAGCGTCTCGCCTGGGCTCAAGACAAAAAGGACTGGACTGCTGCTGAGTGGTCCAAAGTTATGTTTTCAGATGAAAGTAAATTTTGTATCTCCTTTGGAAATCAAGGTCCCAGAGTCTAGAGAAAGACAGGAGAGGCACAGAATCCACGTTGCCTGAAGTCCAGTGTCAAATTTCCACAATCGGTAATGGTCTGGGGTGCCATGTCATCTGCTGGTGTCGGTCCACTGTGTTTCCTGAGGTCTAGGGTCAATGCAGCAGTCTACCAGGAAGTTTTAGAACACTTTATGCTGCCTGCCGCGGACTAATTTTATGGAGGTAAAGATTTCATTTTCCAACATGACTTGGCACCTGCACACAGTGCCAAGTCTGCCAGTACCTGGTTTAAGGACCATGGTATCCCTGTTCTTGATTGGTCTGCAAACTCACCTGAACTTAATCCCATAGAAAACCTATGGGGTATTGGGAAGCGGAAGATGCGAGATGCCAGACCCAACAATGCTGAAGAGCTGAAGGCCACTATTAAAGCAACCTGGGCTCTCATAACACCTGAGGAGTGCAACAGACTGGTGGGCTCCATGCCACGCCGTATTGCTGCAGCAATTCAGGCAAAAGGAGCTGCAACTAAGTATTGATTGCTGTACATGCTGAAACTTTCCATGTTCATACTTTTCAGTTGGCCCACATTTCTAAAAAATATGTTTTGGTACTAGTCGTAACTAATATTCTAATTTTCTGAGATACTGTATTTGGGATTTTCAGTAATTGTCAGTACTAATCATCAAAACTTAAAGAAATAAACATTTCAAATATATCACTATGTGTGTAATGAATTGATATAATATGTAAGTTTCACGTTCTGAATATAATTACTGAAATAAATCAACTTTTTCATGATATTCTAATAATATGACCAGCACCTATACATACACTGTAATAATACTTGTATGTTTAACGCAGCAACAATCCATCAAGCTGTGCGGCTTCATAGCTTACCGAAGTCGTACTTAGGACATTTTGACAGATTTTTGAGCGCCTTGTGTGATATATTCTCAATGGAACTTTTAAAGTTTTGGTGTTGTTTACTGTCATCATATTGCAGTGCACATGTATCTCTTATGTATGACTGCCATCTACTGGTTACACTCATCATTACACCATTTACCAAATGTAATTGCTACGAGGTCAGTAAGCACAACCAGAGTTATGACGTACAAACCCCGTTTCCATATGAGTTGGGAAATTGTGTTAGATGTAAATATAAACGGAATAGAATGATTTGCAAATCCTTTTCAACCCATATTCAGTTGAATATGCTACAATGACAACATATTTGATGTTCAAACTGATAAACTTTTTTTTTTTTTTTTTCAAATAATCGTTAACTTTAGAATTTGATGCCAGCAACACGTGACAAAGAAGTTGGGAAAGGTGGCAATAAATACTGATAAAGTTGAGAAATTCTCTTTAAACACTTATTTGGAACATCCCACAGGTGTGCAGGCTAATTGGGAACAGGTGGGTGCCATGATTGGGTATAAGAGCAGCTTCCATGAAATTCTAAGTAATTCACAAACAAGGATGGGGCGAGGGTCACCAATTTGTAAGCAAATTGTGGAACAGTTTTAGAACAACATTTCTCAACGAGCTATTGCAAAGAATTTAGGGATTTCACCAGTTACAGTCCGTAAAATCATCAAAAGGTTCAGAGAACCTGGATAAATCACTGCGCGTATGCGATGAAATTACGGACCATTGATCCTTCAGGCGGTACTGCATCAAAAACAGACATCAGTGTGTAAAAAATATCACCACACGGGCTCAGGAACACTTAATAAAACCACTGTCAGTAACAAAAGTTGGTTCACTACATCTGTAAGTGAGAGTTAAAACTCTACTATGCAAAGCAAAACCCATTTATCAACAACACCAAGGAACGCCGCTCGGTTCGCTGGGCCCAAGCTCATCTAAGATGGACTGATGCAAAGTGGAAAGGTGTTCTGTGGTCTGACGAGTCCACATTTCAAATTATATTTGGAAACTGTGGACGTTGTGTCCTCCGGGACAAAGAGGAAAATAAACATCTCGATTGTTATAGGCGCAAAGTTCAAAAGCCAGCATCTTTGATGGTATGGGGGTGCATTACTGCCCAAGGCATGGGTAACTTACACATCTGTGAAGGCACCAATAATGCTGAATGGTCCATACAGGTTTTGGAGCAACATATGTTGCCATCCAAGCAACGTTATCATGGACGCCCCTGCTTATTTCAGCAAGACAATGCCAAGCCACGTGTTACAACAGCGTGGCTTTGTAGTAAAAGAGTGTGGGTACTTTCCTGGCCCGCCTGCAGTCCAGACCTGTCTCCCATCGAAAATGTGTGGCGCATTATGAAGCGTAAAATACGACAGCAGAGACCCCGGACAGTTGAATGACTGAAGCTCTACATAAAACAAGAATGACAAAGAATTCCACTTTCAAAGCTTCAATAATTAGTTTCCTCAGTTCCCAAACGTTTATTGAGTGTTGTTAAAAGAAAAGGTGATGTAAAACAGTGGTGAACATGCCCTTTCCCAACTACTTTGGCACGTGTTGCAGCCATGAAATTCCTAAGTTAATTATTATTTGCAAAAATAAATTAAGTTTATTAGTTTGAACATCAAATATCTTGTCTTTTTAGTGCATTCAATTGAATATGGGTTGAAAATGATTTGCAAATCATTGTATTCCATTTATGTTTACATCTAACACAATTTCCCAACTCATATGGAAACAGGGTTTGTACATTAGGCGCACTGGATTATAGGGCGCACTGTCGATGTTTAATAAAATTAAATGATTTTAAGTGCGCCTTATAGTCCGAAAAATACGGTAATAATAAGCAAACTCTTTAAGCAAACTGAAGAGCACTTTGTAATCCTTGTTGGTCTTTTCTTGTCGCTCATTAGCTCCAGCAGGCGAGAGTCTTAACAATGTCCATAACTTTGGCTCTCAGATAGCGGTGCGAAGTGGCGTTAAAAAATTAGATTTTTTTAGTAATGCTAGTAGGTGGGTCATCATCATCGGCGGTCACTCGAAGCGAGTATGACGATCCTCCTGGTTGGGGGGTATCCTTTTATTGAGGATGGCTGTGCGTGACTTTGTTTAACGTGGGGAAACTGGTGCACAGACAATCACCACACGATCCTTGACAGATCCGGGTCCGGGTCTAGTGGCATGGAGTCCAAGATGACTGGGGACCCTTTTCTGCTGCAGCCTTCATCCGCCATCCCAGCCGTTGTGACGCTCCATAGGGTTAGCAGTCATCCTCTGCCTGTTCCAACGTTGAGGTCTTGGGTCGTTATTTCCCATAACTGGATGTGGGGGTGCCTTCTTCCGCAATGGTAGTTCTTACATCTAGCGTATTCCGCCTGCCCCGCCGTTGAGGTCTTCACCGTATCCCTAGCTAGGGAGCAGTCAGATACTAGGCCTTTGCCAAGGGCAACCTGGGATAACAGTAGTAAAGGGGTTAACCTCCTAGTGCTCCAAGACCCCATAGAGGAGCCTCAACTGCAGGATGCACTTTAATGTCATGCCCAGGACGCTAGTAGTGGGGTAGAAAAATGGACACTGCCGGTTTGGAGCACGGAGCGACAGACGGCCTGGACACCACAACGATACATACAAGCATAGGCAGGAAATGAGTGGGTGGAGAAGCAAACCTCAGCAGGACGACGTCGCCAACTTCGGCGGAAAGCTTGTGGAAGTTTGACCACTGCTAATAGTTTTCAATGGTTGGAAAACAAAGTTATTTCAATGTCCAGCTGGCTCTTATGGGGTTCACTGTGGCATTTGCTATGCCAGCTGGCATTGACTAGGCTCGTAACTCAAATTTATGTATGCAACTTAAAGCAAAATACTCTGAAGTTGAGGTCCCACTGTACTTGTGAATTTCCTGTTAATAGCTGGCTACTTTCTGTTGTAACATCTTTCCATCTTGACTTCTTAAAGTTTGCTATAAGCACTTATTTCTTGTGTGGATTCCAGCTAGCTTAGCGATTAGCATGCATGTCCCTGCTTGCTCTTACTCGGTGTGTTACATGTTTAGCCTTGTCCACCACCCCTTCAGTAATAATGGTAGTTTATTTTTCCACAACTGAGGTGATGATTGTTAACTTAGGAGAGTGTTTTCGCACTGTGTAGACAGGTAATATACACAGTTAGATTTTTGCCGCCTCAGTCAGCCAGAGGACCAAAGATAAACAAAGTATTAACAAGAGGAAATCGATTTTTGTCATCTGCATTGAAAGGCATTAGTCAGCATTGGCCAATGTTGTACTTTTTTGTTAGGAACTCGCATGGCTGCAGTTTTTGAGACCCCAAGATGCAGGAACCAGGAGCCGATGCAGGAGGTTGGCGGCGGTGGCCGCGCCGGTCAGAGATCCGGAACCGGCGGCCGAGCCAGGAGGAGCGAAGGCGGCGGTGGCCTAGCTAGTCGGAGATCTAGAACCGGCGGCTGCGCCGAGAGGAGCGAAGGCGGCGGTAGCCGAACTGGTCGGAGATCCGGAACCAGCGGCTGAGCCGGGAGGGAAGTAGGCGGCGGTGGCCGAACTGGTTGGAGATCCGGAACCGGCGGTTGAGCCGGGAGGGACGTAGGCGGCGGTGGCCTAGTCGGTCGAAGAGCTGGAACCGGCGGTCGAGGTGGAGGTAGAAGGCCGGAGCCTGCTGTGGGCTGGGACCAGTGGGGATCCAGAACGTCGGCTGTAAATCGCCGACAGGGGTTCTTGCGAGGTCACAACCCTTTGCCTCGACCGCCGGTTTCGGCTCTCCGACCAGCTAGGCCACCGCCGCCTACGTCACTCCCAGCTCAGCCGCCGGTTCCGGATCTCCGACCCGGTTCGGCCACCGCCTCCGCTCCTCCCGGCTCGGCCGCCAGTTCTGGATCTCCGACCAGCGCGGCCACCGCCGCCATCCTCCCCGTGGCCAGCTGTCCAGCCTCCTGCATCGTCTCCTGGTTCCTGCATTTTGGGGTCTCAAAAACTGCAGCCATGCGAGTTCCTAACACTTTTTCACGGAATAAAGCTTGAATTTGAATTCCGTTAAAATCAGATGTGGCATAAAATAGTCTCCCCCTTCTCTGTCTGGCTTTTATATATGCATGCACTCAACATCGCAGATTGCTATTTTTAGCGGTAGATTGAAGGAAATGTGTGCAATCATGTCATAATTGGTGAGTACAAGATAGGATGAAGAAAAACGCCTGTGCTTAAGATCACTTTGACGTTTTTTTTTGTTTTTTTCAGTTGAGCAGGAGATGAATGAGGCTTTACTGGAAGGGAAGTGTTGCTGTCATGAAAACAAGGCATCAAGGTCTTGCAGCCTTCAAAGGTTGTCTATAAAAGAAACCGGGGCCAAAGTTCAACTTACTTTCTTTTTATAAAGCGGAGCTATTATTTCTTCTCCTGCTTAACTCAAAGCATAATCTGCATCTCTGGTAGCTTCGTCTTCTCAGGACAATTGCTGTGTGTTAGTTACTGAGGCATGCTTCACCTTGTGTTTTAAATAGTCTCTAAATTGGGAACGTCTAAAAGTACTGTATGGTGGCAGCGTGGTATTAAACACTACAAATGTGTCAGTAGTATAGGCCCGCAGCTTTTGATTATTTTAGCAATCAATCTTACTAGTGCTGGGCGATATGGAAAAAAAAGGTATATCACGATATGGATCATTTCATATCATGATAACGATATACCACGATATATCTATGGTACGCTTTCAGTTCTATGAAAAATGTAACAACGTACTGTACATGACCACGTACCTTTTTTCTCACTTTATTTGCAAGTGAAATAAACAAATACATTTGGTATAGCAAACAACAATAGCAACAAAACACATTTTTCAAGTTTTTAAAACATTTGAAAATTTTGGAAAGTTTTACAAGTATTCGAGTTTCTCTGAAGTGCAGTCAGAACGCTAGAGCATAACTAAAAATAAACAAATACTTTTGGTATCAGATGTAAACAATTGCAATAAAAAAAAATGAAAAAGCACATATCTGCAATTATTAACGTTAGCCATTAGTATAGTCAGAACAGTAATAGATCACAATGACATTTAAACAAATACAGTTTTTCCCCCAGAAAATTTGTTAGTTAAGGTTGGTGACTCCCCAGGGGGTGGGTGGGTGTAAGGATCGGTGTAACTCTGCCTTTTGCCATCACGTCTCCACCTCATCGCTGCCACCACAGCCTGGGGGGCAATAGACTACAGACTGTGGTGAAGTAGGAAGGCTACGTTGAGTGA
This sequence comes from Nerophis ophidion, assembly GCF_033978795.1. Lineage (NCBI taxonomy): Eukaryota > Metazoa > Chordata > Actinopteri > Syngnathiformes > Syngnathidae > Nerophis > Nerophis ophidion. The sequence continues at coordinate 54,907,326 of NC_084611.1, read as the reverse complement.
AGAAGCCTACATCTTTTGGTTGTGTTTTCCGCTCATTTTGCTGAATGCCGATATACGATATATATTGTATATCTCGATATTTTTCCCATAAAGTAAACACAAAACAGTCTTAGTAACCTGAGATACTAAAATAATGACTTACAAAGTCAAATTAATGACTTACTGTAAGTAAGCGTTTGGAATAAGCGTTTGAAAAAAGAGAGTTAAAAGTGGGGCCACATGCTGACATATGCTCAACTCATCATGCTTCATTTATTACAGCATTTGGGAAGCCTGCAGTTGATTTTTTTTATGTAAATGTTATATTTTTATCAAAATGGGATAGCAGGGACCCTGCCATTCAAAACTAGGCTGCTACATTACTAATAATTAATGTAACTATAGCTGAAAGAAATAGTACAAAAGCAATAGGAAAGACTATTCATCCCTGAACACCAGAGTTCATGTAGTCTTCATGATGCAGTTACATTATTATATCAACTGTTAGAGACAGAAACTCTTCATGTAACACAATGTCCTTTTTTGCTGCTTCAACACAGCTCAATCAACAAAGAAAAAGGTCAAGTGAAATAACTTAGTTGTTAACTGTAGGCCAATAATGCTTGTCTTTCTCTCAGACAGACAGGGCTTTGCTGTCCGTAACACATGCACACACACCGCACAGTGAGCTAACGTTACGCTAAAAGCTAATTAGTCTTCACCTCAAGGACTGTGAGCGAGCTGAGCTGCCGCTTATGTTTCTAGAACGTCAACGGGCTCATAGTGATGTTACTAATAGTTGATTTGGAAGTGTTTTATTATAATTTGGGGAGAGTCTGCTGCATTATGCTTACCTTTCTGCTCAATCCACCGAAGGAGCACTGACTCCATGCGCTCTGAATACGCACTGCTTATTGGCTGTCACATAGGCTCTGAATATGCACTGCTGATTGGCTGTTACCCCTCTGCGTGTAACCAATCGGATGGTTCTGTGGGTGGGACAATGCTGTGTGCTGCAGAGAGACAGGACTAAGCGGAGCAGCTTGTTAAGACTTTAGCTTAGACGGTGGCTTTTTCTTGTTAACGTGGCCGCCTTAACAACAAAGCGCTGCGGAAACCCTGAAATCCTTTTGATTAATCAAGTGTACCGAGACCATACCTTTAACAATGAGGCATGTGATGGCGTGTGTTATTTGTCGTTAAATGCGGGACGTTTTCTTGTAGGGTTTGTTTCGTACCAGAGCGTCTTGAATTTTTGGTTGATTGCGTTTAGCGCTGTAGCATTGATTGGTGTGACTCCTGCCTTTTGGGTCTTAGTGTACTCCTTCTCGTGGTGTTTTCTGAGATGGTAGAACGGGTTGGTTGTGTTAGCGTCGGGCAACTTAACACTTTCCTTGCATACTTTGCATATGACCGTTTTCTGCTCTGAATCCATGGCTTTGAAACCAAAATAAAGCCAGACTGACGAGCTACCCCTTCGTTTCGATAGGAGTTCGTCCTGGGACTCCGTCTCTGGAATCCAATGCCAATGATGATGTTGATTGATACACATGTGTGTAACCCCAGGTAACCCGCAACGGCGGGAGACGCTGGACACAAAGAGGGCACATAAAGCGCCGTCAAGACACAAAATCGAAAGAGAAATGAGAGCCTTTATATCAACGCATCCTTTTCTTTGTAAAAACAAATATGGTTTTCTTTCTCGTTTGACACCAAATACACTTACTGAATGTGCAATTATTGTTGATTTATCTGATGGCACAAGCCCTATTGATAAAATACAGCCTGTCACTTGAAACGATAAAAATAGAAATGGCACGATTTTCTATCGTGCCCACAATATGTATCGTCATATGGCCGAGGACTAAATCTTACAATTTTTTTCTTCAATTAATTGAGTAATTGAATAAAAAAACTCTTTATAGCTGTAATGCCTATTTTAGATAAAATAAACCAAAACATTTCTGCTGACCATAACATTCTTTTCTTTTGATAAATGCACATCATCGGCATTCATATAACACTTTTACTATGTGTGTATTAATACAATTTTTATTTAAAAAAAACTCTACGACACCAACAACCATGTCTCTTGTGTGCCCTAATGCAGCGGATACCATATATATGTATTTAAAGTTTTAAAAACTTTTATTAGTTATTCTCATTTAATGATTAGTTGAAGCAACAGAATATACTGTAAATTAAAGCTTTTTTTCAAATAAAATTAACCGATTTAAAAGATTAATAATTGCAGTCGTAGAATCTGGAATACAGAATGCATAATGCTCATTTGGTCAACTTTGGTGGAGTTTTCGGCGTGAATAGTTTCCCCGAGATGCAAAAGGAGGTGACGGGAAATGGCGTGAAGGCAAATACTGTCAAAGCGTGGACTGTGGTGTGGTTTGTTTTCCCGAGGTGCAAAGTGACTGGATCGGACAACGGTCGAAGGTACAAACATAATTTAATTTTAACACTCAAAAAAGGAAACAAACAAAACGAAAGGCGCTCACAAGGAGGTACAAAAACTCTGCTGAGAAAACAAAACTTGCGCTAAGGCAAAACTATGGACATAAACTAAAACTTGCACAATGGCAGAACTATGAACAACTAAAACGAAAACACTTACTGTGACCGAGAAAAGGGTATGAAAATAGGCAGCATGGATACAATGGGTTTGTCAAGGGTGATAGATGGTGATGTCGCCAGGCTGACTATCTTGCAACTGTGGCTTAAATAATACTGTGGTGATTAGTGAAAACAGGTGTGTGACATGGGGACAAGGTGAAAACTAATGGGTTGTCATGGAAACAAATCAAACCCTGAAGTGCAAAAACAGGAAACAATGGAGTCTTAAACACAACAGAACATAACTCAATAAAACATGATCACAAGACATGACAAATATATGTTTTAATTATACTAAAAAGTGCAAACAAAAGGCGCGCACAAGGCAGAGACACAAAACTAACACTAAAGCAGAACTATGGACATAAAACAAAAACACTTACGGTGACGAGAGCAGAGCAGCATGAACTATGAAAATTGCATGAAGCAGTAAACATGGCATGAAACAGAGTGAACCAAGTATGAAACAATCAATGACGCCAGAACGACCAACTGAAAAACCTTGCTGAAATAGATAAGGAAGTAATGATCGACAACATGTACGTGAGTCACAAGAGGATAGTTGAAACATGGTGACAAAACAAGGGAGTGAAAAAACAGGAACTAATAGAGTTGTTGGAGCCTATTTATATTATTTATTTATTAATTGTTTGGACAATGGAATCCAATGCCAATGATGATGTTGATTGATTATTGGATATTTTAGATTAATTATTATTGTGTTCAGCTGCTCACGCTCCTCCTGGTGAGCCACTTCCTCCTCCTATAATTAAGAGGACAGCACAGCTGGGTGCTTAGTCTGTCTGTCATGCTGAAGGAGTGAGGAGTGATATAGTTTGTTTACCACTAAATAAGTTATTTTGATTATGTAGAAAGTCAACAACGGTGAATATTTTTTGTTTGTGAAAATAAATTAGAAACATTTTGAATCTGGAAGTATCTCCGCGAGTTCTTATTGAAGAATTTAGTGCGTCATAAACCTCCTCCTAGAGGCTACTCTGCTAACTTTATTTTTATTTTTTCTAACCCTTTTTGGAACGCAAGAGTAGCCGTAACAGGAATCTTGAAGTAATAGAACCTAACTAAACAAAACATGATCATGAGACATGACACATTTTTTTGTGTAATTTTCTTTGAATTCATTATTTTTCAATTAATTTATTTAAAAAAATACAATATTTGTAAACAAAAAAATAAGAATGAAAAAAATGTTTCTCAATTTTTTCAATGATCATAATTGATTAATTTAATGTAAAAATATATGATATTTCACTATACAATACGCTCATTATCATCTCTAAACAGCTTATAAATAGGGTGTGTGTGTATTAAAACTAGTGCTGTCAAATGATAAATGTTATTAATCAGATTAATCACGTTTTTGAATTTTAATCAATCCTGATTAATCTTAGTAAATTACTTTCTAAAAATATTTTGACACAAATGCATTTTGAAGATGGTCTGTAAAACATAATCTTTTCACAATTTTGACCAAAGAACCACCATTACATGTTATGTAGACTGGCCACCACAAATGAATGAACATATGGTAAAAGCTGGAAAGGTTGGTCCATCCATCCATCCATTTTCTACCGCTTGTCCCTTTCAGGGTCGCGGGCGGAAAGCGGTGAACACCCTGGGACAAGTGGCATTCTAAAATAAGAAATAAAATGTTTTATTGTCAGTAAACCACCGGAATAGCCATATTTATTTTCCATTTCTGTCTTCATACTGCTTGTCTTTGGTCTCTTAATCAAGGTAAATATACAAAGAGTTCATGCGCCAAAAAAAAAAACAACGTTGTACGCCATTTCGCGGATTTTGAGTTGTGAGTACCACTACCGGTACTGGTACTAAAATGTATTTCGATACTTTTTGGTACTTTTCTAAATAAAGAGGACCACAAACAATTGCATTATTGGTTTTATTTTAACCAAAAATCTTAGGGTACATTAAACATATGTTTTTTGTTGCAAGTTTATCTCTAAATAAAATAGTGAACATACAAGACAACTTGTCTTTTAGTAGTAAGTAAACAAACAAAGGCTCCTAATTTAGTCTGCTGACATATGCAGTAACATATTATGTCATTTTCCATTGTATTATTTTGTCAACATTATTAAGGACAAGTGGTAGAATATTAATTATTAATCTACTTGTTCATTTACTCTTAATATCTGCTTAATTTCTGTTTAACATGTTCTATTTACACTTCTGTTAAAATTTAATAATCACTTATTCTTCTGTTGTTTGGATGCTTTACATTAGTTTTGGATGATACAAAAAATGTAAGTATCGATCTGATACCAAGTAGTTACAGGATCATGCAATGGTCATAATTTAAGTCCTCATGTGTCCAGGGACGTATTTCCTGAATTTTTTGTTTCATCTGACCACAGAATTTTCCTCCAGAAAGTCTTATCTTTGTCCATGCAATGTCAGCTGAAACAGAAAGATGAGGTGTTTGGCCACAATACCCAGTGATATGTTTGGGTGGAGAAAATGTGAGGCCTTTAATCCCAGGAACACAAATTTTACCGTCGAGCATGGTGGTGGTAGTATTATGCTCTGGGCCTGTTTTGCTGCCAATGGGATTGGTGCTTTAAATGGGACAATGAAAAAGGAGGATTACCGTATTTCCTTGAATTACCGCCGGGCATATGGTATGCGCCTGCCTTGAATTACTGCCGGGTCAAAATCGTTTCGCAGAATAATTAGCGCATGCTTAGTATTAGCGCCTGGTCAAACTCGTGACGTCACGAGTGACACTTCCCCTGTCATCATTTTCAAAATGGAGGAGGCTGATTTCAATACCGGTAATTTGAAATTGCATAAAGGGGTGAATATTAAGAGCTATTCAGTAGGATATAAGGTACAAGCTATTGAATACCGGTATGCTAAAAAGAACAGTAAGCAGCTATGTTTTATTAATATACCTGTGGAGCCGACGGTCCGACAGACAGGCAGGTATCCTTACATCACACTCAAATTTTTACTGCATGCCTTTGGTAAGCGCAGGGGTCAGAAGAGGTTTTAAATTAATTAGTGCATGCTTACTTTTACCGCATACCTTTGGTAAGCGGAGGGGTGAGAAGAGGTTTTAAATTAATTAGCGCCCCGGCAGCAATTCAAGGAAATACGTTACCTCCATATTCTTCATTACAACCTAAAATCATCAGGCCGTAGGTTGGCTTTGGGTGCAGTTGGGTATTCCAACAGGACAATGACCCCAAACACACGTCAAAAGTGGTAAAAGAATGGCTATGTCATGAGCCGTGGGCCGGATCATGTTTTGTTATTTTCTGTTAGTTTTGGAATCCCTTGGTTGCTGTTTTTGTGCACCCTTGAGTTTGTTTTTAGTTACCATGGTTACTTGTTATTTCCTCCTGTCTCTGATTGGTGTTCGGAACGCCCACCTGTTCCCAAGCACTAATCAGAGGCATTATTTAAGCTTGCCTTTGCCTGTCAGTCGGCCCTGGCTTCTTTGTTTGCTACATGCAACCGGTTTACATGAGTATTGCTTGTCTGTAGTCTATGCTAAGGGCAGCACGGTGGAACAAGGGGTTAGTGCAGGGGTCGGGAACCTTTTTGGCTGAGAGAGCCATAGAAGCCAAATATTTTAAAATGTATTTCCGTGAGACCCATATAATATTTTTTTTAACACTGAATACAACTAAATGTGTGCATTTTTATGTAAAACCAACATTAGGGTATAACACGTCTGTTATTTTTTTAAATAACATTTTTATTCTGAAGCTAACTAATAATGAAAAACATATTTCTTACCATTCTTGACTTCTTGAACAGGTGTGGTAGAAAACGGATGGATGGATAAAAATGCAAGAGAAAATGTTTTATTTTTTGAACGTTATTTTAACACTTTTTACCAGTGAAATTATTCATTACGTGTTAAGCAATGTTTTCTCAGATTTATCTGAGAGCCAGATGCAGTCATCAGAAGAGCCACATCTGGTTCTAGAGCCATAGGTTCCCTACCCCTGGGTTAGTGCATGTGCCTCACAATACGAAGGTCCAGAGTAGTCCTGAGTTCCATCCCGGGCTCGGCATCTTTCTGTGTGGAGTTTGCATGTTCTCCCCGTGAATGCGTGGGTTCCCTCCGGGTACTCCGGCTTCCTCCCACCGCCAAAGACATGCACCTGGGGATAGGTTGATTGGCAACACTAAATTGGCCCCAGTGTGTGAATGTTGTCTGTCTATCTGTGTTGGCCTTGCGATGAGGGGGCGACTTGTCCAGGGTGTACCCCGCCTTCAGCCCGAATGCAGCTGAGATAGGCTCCAGCACCCCCCGCGACCTCAAAAAGGACAAGTGGTATATAATGGTTGGATGGATAGTCTATGCTAAGTCTTAGCCTTAGCGTCCAGTGCGATCAGCACGTTTCTCCTTTGGCTTGTTTTCTGTTTTTGGTGCTTGTTTGTTTTCGAAAAATATAAATCATCTTCCTACCTGCACTTCCTGTGCTAACCCTCCCACCCCCACCCCCCACCCCCACGCACACACAGGTAACAGGCTAAATCGGGCTAGAATTAAGTTTTTAGAATGGCCTTCCCAACATCCTGACTGGACAATGCTGAAGAAACAAGTTCATGTTAGAAATCCAACAAATTTAATTGAACTGCACCAATTTTGTCAAGAGGAGTGGTCCAAAATTCAATCAGAAGCTTGACAGAAGCTTGTGGATGGCTACCAAAAGCGCTTTATTGCAGTGAAACTTGCCAAGGGACATGTTACCAAATATTAACATTGGTGTATGTATACTTTTGACCCAGCAGATTTGCTCACATTTTCAGTAGATCCATAATAAATTCAGGAAAGAACCAAAACTTCATGAATGTTTTTTTTGTGACAAACAAGTATGTGCTCCAATCACTCTATCACAAAATAATAGTTGTAAAAAATATTGGAAACTCAAGACAGCCATGACATTATGTCCTTCATGACTGTATATACATATATATCTATATATGTATATTTTTTAAATCAACCCCCTGAGAAAGCAAGTCCTCTCAGCCGCAGGGCTGAAATGTTTACGTATGCACAGCTTTGGATACAGTATGTATGTATACCAGTTTGTTTGGGGCATGGTGTGTGCCTCTGGATAGATGGTTGGGGGGGTTGGAGTCTTTAAAAGTCACGTTCCTCAGCACGGTAACTGCACACGGGACATGCGATGTGTCAGGCTGCATCAACATCGCCCACTGAGCATGTGCAGAACGGGCCCCCAGTTCTCCGCGAGCACTCATTTTATGCATGAGATGTACACGGGATGAGCTTATTCAGATTCCTTTGGGTAAAGGAGACAACTTTAATCAAGTTTTTTGGGGGGCATGCTGAGCACCATCAACCCTCAAGTTCTGTCTGTTGTCTCTCTTACTCTTTTATGTGCCATCATTAATAAAACATTGACAGTTTTCCTTTGTTTAGTATTTACTGGAATCAAACTGCAGGTCTAAGTGTCCTATAACTAATTAATAAAGACTGTTTAATACAGGAATGGTCAAATATTTTGACTCGGGGGGCCACAATTAGAGAAAAAAAATATAAATATATCTATTTTTTAACAACACTTATACAAAACCTCACAATAATATCTGATTGAATGCTAACATCATGGGTCTGTCATAATGCTAAACATTATGACAAACCGCCTTAAAAACAATGGCATTTTTCTATGAATGATAAAACACTGAATATTGACAAAATATGAAATTCTTACCCCCTTTCAATCGACATATTTTACAATGGAGTAAAATGCAACAAAAATGCAACAAACAGTGGAATAGGAAGGCAAAAGGTACAAAATAAACCCACCTACAATCTGATATATCACTAAGCTTTAGAACTTTGTTGTGAAAATCTCCTTCCGCGGCTGTAGAAGTGCTTCCCACCCACACTGCTTGGTGCCTCATCTGAGCTGCTGTGACGTACATGACCCTAGTAACTAATTTAATGACCATAGTAACTACAAACCCGATTTTCCATATGAGTTGGGAAATTGTGTTAGATACAATGATTTGCAAATCCTTTTCAAACCATATTCAATTGAATGCACTACAAAGACAAGATATTTGATGTTCAAACTCATAAACTTTTCTTTTGCAAATAATAATTAACTTATAATTTCATGGCTGTAACACGTGCCAAAGTAGTTGGGAAAGGGTATGTTGACCACTGTGTAACATCACATTTTCTTTTAACAACACTAAATAAACGTTTGGGAACTGAGGAAACTAATTGTTGAAGCTTTGAAAGTGGGATTCTTTCCAATTCTTGTTTTATGTAGAGCTTCAGTCGTTCAACAGTCCGGGGTCTCTGCTGTCGTATTTTAAGCTTCATAATGTGCCACACATTTTCGATGGGAGACAGGTCTGGACTGCGGGCAGGCCTGGAAAGTACCTGCACTCTTTTTTTACGAAACCACACCGTTGTAACACATGCTGAATGTGGCTTGGCACTATCTTGCTGAAATAAACAGGGGCGTCCATGAAAAATACGGTGCTAAGATGGCAGCATATGTTGTTCCAAAACTTGTATGTACCTTTCAGCATAAATGGTGCCTTTACAGGTGTGTAAGTTACCCATGCCTTGGGCACTAATGCACCCCCGTACCATCACAGATGCTGGCTCTTGAACTTTGCGCCGATAACAGTCTGGATGGTTCGCTTACCTTTGGTCCCGATGACACGATTTTTAATATTTCCAAAAACAATTTCCACTTTGCATCAGTCCATCTTAGATGATCTCGGGCCCAAAGAAGCCGGCAGCGTTTCTGGATGTTGTTGATAAATGGCTTTGGCTTTGCATAGTAGAGCTTTAACTTGCACTTACAGATGTAGCGACGAACTGTATTTAGTGACAGTAGTTTTCTGAAGTGTTCCTGAGCCCATGTGGTGATATCCTTTAGAGATTGATGTCGGTTTTTGATACAGTGCCGTCTGAGAGATCGAAGGTCACGGTCATTCAATGTTGGTTTCCGGCCATGCCGCTTACGTGGAGTGATTTCTCAAGATTCTCTTAACCTTTTGATGATATTGTGGACCGTAGATGTTGAAATCCCTACATTTCTTGCAATTGCACTTTGAGAAACGTTGTTCTTAAACTGTTTGACTATTTGCTCAAGCAGTTGTGGACAAAGGGGTGTACCTCGCCCCATCCTTTCTTGTGAAAGACTGAGCATTTTTTGAGAAGCTATTTTTATACTCACTCATGGCACCCACCTGTTCCCAATTAGCCTGCACACCTGTGGGATGTTCCAAATAAGTGTTTGATGAGCATTCCTTAACTTTATCAGTTACCAACTTCTTCGGGACGTGTTGCTGGCATCAAATTCTAAAGTTAATGATTATTTGCACAAAAAAAAAGTTTATCAGTTTGAACATCAAATATGTTGTCTTTGTAGTGCATTCAATTGAATATGGGTTGAAAATGATTTTCAAATCATTTTATTCTGTTTATATTTACATCCAACACAATTTTCCAACTCATATGGAAATGGGGTTTGTAATTAGATGACCATAGTAACCGGCATATCATCCATAAGTGCAGATTCCAACCAGTGAAATACTTAGTATAGTTGAAGACTTACGGTCATTGGAAAACATCACTGCACATCATAATGTCAGCTACACTTTCCATCTTGAAGATCTAAAAAAAAATATTTGGGAATGTCCAGCGGGCCAGATTGAAAAGCTTAACAGGCCTTAATTTGCCCAGGTCTGGTTTAATACATACATCTTAAGTGAATCAAAGCTTATAACGCTGTGTTTAAATTTAATGAACACCTTAACCTTTGTCCTGTGTTAGAGTCGGCACCGACCCGTTTTAGTTTTTAAATGCATAAAAGAACCACATAAATTTATTTTTTTGCATCAAGGCTTTTTGACTTTGTCAGGAACCTCTATTTCAACAAAACATTTATTTATTTATTTTCACCAAATTATAAAATGCTCTGGTTGAAATTATGACCATGGTGTTGTTAGGGTCGGTGTCGACCCAGTTATAAAAATGAGATTATTAAGCAATAATTAGAGCCAAAACTGAACACACTGACATCCAGCTCCTCTCCCAATCATTTAGACTTAGACTTGGACTTCCTTTTTATTGTCATTCAAATTTGAACTTTACAGTACAAATAAGAACTACATTTCGATGCATTAGCTCATGGTAGTGCAGGATAAAAAATAAAAAGGTGCAGATATAAATAAATAGATTACTGTACAGGTAAATATGCATCCACGTTTATGGATGTATGTTATATCGTCTTTTTATTCCAGCGAGTTAATCCATTTTGGGGGGAGTTGAGGGGATAATTTAATCATGATGCGTTCAAGAGTCTTACGGCCTGAGAAGCTGTTACAGAATCTGGATTTTGTTCTGCTTCGGAGGCTGCGGTACCTCTTCCGAGAGTCCAGCAGTGAAAACAGTCCTTGGTGGGGGTGGGAGTAGTCTTTGCAGATTTTCTGAGCCCTGGTCAGGCAGCGGCTTTTTGCGATCTCCTGGATAGGACGAAGAGGAGTCCTGATAATCTTTTCCGCCGTCCTCACCACTTTCAGGAGAGACCTCCAGTCTGAGGCACTGCAGGCTCCAGTCCAGACAGATATGCAGTTGGTCAGCAGGCTCTCTATAGTCCATCCATCCATCTTCTTCCGCTTATCCGAGGTCGGGTCACGGGGGCAACAGCCTAAGCAGGGAAACCCAGACTTCCCTTTCCCCAGCCACTTCGTCTAGCTCTTCCTGGGGGATCCCGAGGCGTTCCCAGGCCAGCCGGGAGACATAGTCTTCCCAACGTGTCCTGGGTCTTCCCCGTGGCCTCCTACCGGTTGGACGTGCCCTAAACACCTCCCTAGGGAGGCGTTCGGGTGGCATCCTGACCAAATGCCCGAACCACCTCATCTGGCTCCTCTCGATGTGAAGGAGCAGCGGCTTTACTTTGAGTCCCTCCCGGATGACAGAGCTTCTCACCCTATCTCTAAGGGAGAGCCCCGCCACACGGCGGAGGAAACTCATTTCGGCCGCTTGTACCCGTGATCTTATCCTTTCGGTCATGACCCAAAGCTCATGACCATAGGTGAGGATGGGAACGTAGATTGACCGGTAAATTGAGAGCTTTGCCTTCCGGCTCAGCTCCTTCTTCACCACAGCTCTCTATAGTGCCTCTGTAAAATGTGCTGAGAATGGGGGGAGGGAGCTGTGCTTTTTTCATCCGACGCCAAAAGTGCATGCGCTGCTGAGCTCTTTTTACAAGAGCTCCTGTGTGTAGGGACCAAGTTATATTGTCAGTGATATGCACCCCCAGGAACTGCTGCTTACCATGTCCACCGCCGTGCCGTTGATGAAGAGTGGAGCGTGGCTGGACTGGTGCTTCCTGAAGTCAACGATGATCTGATTGGTCTTGTCGACGTTCAGGACCAGGTTGTTGGTTGTGCACCAGTCAACCAGATGTTTCACCTCCTCCCTGTAGTCCATGTCGTTATTGTCACGAATGAGGCCCACTACTGTCGTGTCGTCCGCATACTTCACAATGTGGTTAGTAGTGGACCTGGCGCAGCAGTCATGGGTCATCAATGTGAACAGCAGTGTACTCAGGACACAGCCCTGGGGGGAGCCGGTGCTCAGGGAGATGGCACTGGAGGTGTTGTTGCCCACTCTCACAGACTGGGATCTGTCTGTGAGGAAGCCAAGCAGCCAGTTGCATAGGGGGGTACTGAAACCAAGGGAGGCCAGTTTGCTCACCAAATGCTGCGGGATGATGGTGAGCTGAAGTCTAGAAACAACATCCGCACGTGTGTGTCCTTCCCTTCCAGATGTTCTAAGCTCAGGTGGAGTGGAGAGGAGATGGCGTCCTCTGTGGAGCGGTTTGGGTGGTATGGGTAGAATGTGGGGGGGAAGTCTGGAGACTTCGAGCTGATTGGACTGGGGGGAATGTACACTGCTGTGAAGATCATAGCACTGAATTCCTGGGGTGAGTAAAATGGTCTGCAATTTATAGTTAATATTTCTACATCGGGAGAGCAGTGACATGAGACTATCTTCCCGTTGTTGCGCCAGTTGTTATTGATGTGTATACAAACACCACCTCCTCGGGATTTACCAGTGAAAGTGCTGCTCCTGTCCGACCGAAACATAGTCAGCCCCTCAATGCTAACTGCCTCGTCCGGAACGGATAGTTTCAGCCACGCTTTTGTGAGAATTATGCCGCAGCAGTCTCTCATCTCGCATCTTGCATATAAATCCAGCTTCAGATAGTCCAGTTTGTTCTCCAGGGAGCGGACATTTGAGAGCAGGATGGAAGGAAGCGGCGTTCTGTGAGGATTAGCGTTTAGCTCTGTTGTTAGTCCCGCTCGGCATCCCCGCTTCTGCTTCCGATCACACCGCTTACGTCTCCTCTGTCCACGGTCCCCTCTGGTACTAGGCTCCGCTGCTTCACAGGCCGCTGGATATAGCCGGCGTAGTATTACGAGGCTAGCGAGGAGGTACAAGGTATACGCATCTTTCAGTCCAATACATCCAAAATTGTTACCACGGAGTGTCCAAGCTGGAAGCCAGCCATGAAATTCACATAATTTACTGGTAGATTTGCCAAAATGTTCTATTACTACCAAGAGCCTCTGCAGCCACAGCCAAGCAGGGCGTCGCCATCTTGAGAACATCATGTGAGCTTTAGGGGATTTTCATTTTACATTGTTATACAGTACAAAAACAAACAAAGACGGGCATGTCCAGACATGTGAAGTCAATTCAGTATAAAATGATTAAAATTAAAAAATAAATAAAACAAGTTTATTTAAGAGATGTGTTCTGATATCCCTCAGTAATAGTCAGGTAACACAACAACATTTTATTTATTTATACGATTCTCTTGAGGTTCATTTGACCATTTTTTAAATTGAAATCAAGGGGTATACTGACAAAAAAAAGGCCCAATGGCCCACACCAAAAATACTAAAACCAATATTTTCATGGATAAGGAAGCCTAAAAAGGTAACTAAGAGATGAGAAACAAATTGGATAATAGATCATTGTTTTTAGTGTATTTTACAGCTGATTTAAGACATGGGTCCAAACTGACCCTTTAACATAATAATAATAATAATAATAATTAAAGGTATGTTTTACAGGGTTTAGTGCATGTGCCTCACAATACGAAGATCTTGAGTAGTCCTGGGTTCGATCCTTTGCTCAAGATCTTTCTGTGTGGAGTTTGCATGCTCTCCCCGTGACTGCGTGGGTTTCAAAGACATGCACCTGGGGATAGGTTGATTGTCAACACTAAATTGTCCCTAGTGTGTGAACGTGAGTGTGAATGTTGTCTGTCTATCTGTGTTGGCCCTGCGATGAGGTGGCGACTTGTCCTGAGATCGGTTGGTCGTGAGTTCAAAAGTCATACCAAAGATTATAAAAATGGGACCCATTACCTCCCTGCTTGGCACTCAGCATCAAGGGTTGGAATTGGGGGTTATATCACCATAAATGTTTCCCGGGCGCGGCCACCACTGCTGCTCACCGCTCACCTCACCTCCCAGGGGGTGATCAAGGGTGATGGGGTTAAATGCAGAGAATAAGTTCCCCACACGTAGTGTGAGTGTGACAATCATGGGTACTTTAACTTTAACTTTTAACCCTTGGGACAGTGTTGGACCCCGCTTCCTACAAACCCCGTTTCCATATGAGTTGGGAAATTGTGTTAAATGTAAATATAAATGGAATACAATGATTTTCAAATCATTTTCAACACATATTCAGTGGAATATGCTACAAAGACTACATATTTGATGTTCAAATATATTTTGCAAATAATCATTAACATTAGAATTTGATGCGAGTAACATGTGACAAAGAAGTTGGGAAAGGTGGCAATAAATACTGATAAAGTTGAGGAATGCTCATCAAACACTTATTTGGAACATCCCACAGGTGTGCAGGCTAAATGGGAACAAGTGGGTGCCATGATTGGGTACAAAAAAACTTCCCAAAAAATGCTCAGTCTTTCACAAGAAAGCATGGGGCGAGGTACACCCCTTTGTCCACAACTGCGTGAGCAAATAGTCAAACAGTTTAAGAACAACGTTTCTCAAAGTGCAATTGCAAAAAAATTAGGGATTTCAACAGCTACGGTCCATAATATCATCTGAGAATCTGGAGAAATCACTCCATGTAAGCGGCATGGCCGGAAACCAACATTGAATGACCATGACCTTCGATCCCTCAGACGGCACTGTATCAAAAACCGACATCAATCTCTGAAGGATATCACCACATGGGCTCAGGAACACTTCAGAAAACCACTGTCACTAAATACAGGAAAACCACTGTCACTTAATACAGTTTGTCGCTACATCTGCAAGTGCAAGTTAAAGCTCAACTATGCAAAGCCATAGGCATTTATCAACAACATCCAGAAACGCAGCCGGCTTCTATGGGCACAAGATCATCTACGATGGACTGATGCAAAGTAGAAAAGTGTTCTGTGGTCTGACGAGTCCACATTTCAAATTGTTTTTGGAAATATTCGACATCGTGTCATCCGGACCAAAGGGGAAGCGAACCATCCAGACTGTTGTCGACGCAAAGTTCAAAAGCCTCATCTGTGATGGTATGGGGGTGCATTCGTGCCCAAGGCATGGGTAATTTACACATCTGTGAAGGCACCATTCATGCTGAAAGGTACATATAGGTTTTGGAACAACATATGCTGCCATCTAAGCGCCGTCTTTTTCATGGACGCCCCTGCTTATTTCAGCAAGATAATGCCCAGCCACATCCAGCACATATTACAACGGTGTGGCTTCATAAAAAAAGAGTGCGTGTACTTTCCTGGCCCGCTTGCAGTCCAGACCTGTCTCCCATCGAAAATGTGTGGCGCATTAGACACCTGACTGTTGAACGACTGAAGCTCTACATAAAACAAGAATGGGAAAGAATTCCACTTTCAAAGCTTCAACAATTAGTTTCCTCAGTTCCCAAACGTTTATTGAGTGTTTTTAAAAGAAAAGGTGATGTAACACAGTGGTGAACATGCCCTTTCCCAACTACTTTGGCACATGTTGCAGCCATGAACTTCTAAGTTGATTCTTATTTCCAAAAAGAAAGAAATAAAGTATATGAGTTTTAACATCAAATATTTTGTTTTTGTAGTGCATTCAATTGAAAATGAAAGGATTTGCAAATCATTGTATTCTGTTTATATTTACATCTAACACAATTTCCCAACTCATATGGAAACGGGGTTTGTAATTTCCATAGCCTCTATCATCCATCTCATCTATTTTTATCTTTTTCATCAAATTACTTCTCTGTGTTGTCTCCTTCGTAAAGTTTTGTTGCAACTGAATCTCTGTGTTGTGTCTGTGTTTGTGTTTGTTGTGGCTTTTGCAATCTTGCTGTAGCTGAAAGTTATGGTATTGAAGGGGAGACAGTCGGAGTTAAACTCTGAAATGTTTATCTTTTTTATTATTTTATTTTTTTATTGATCAATCCAACAAAACAATGAAATAATGCAATTCCAATTCCAAAACCAAATTTCGACCCAGCGACATTCAGAATAGCTATCAACAGAGCAATTGAGAGGACACACAAACATGACACAAAACAATCTAAAATCAGTCAACCAAAAATGAATATTATCAACAACAGTATCAATATTAGTAACAATTTCAACACAGCAGTGATTAAAAATCCTTAATTGACATTATCATTACAGACATTTATAAAAATATAAACACATTAAAAAAAATAATTTACAAGAACTAACAAAATCAGAGGATCAAAACACATAGACAAAAACTGCTTGTGGAAGTCGCTTCCTAGCGGTCCCACTGACAGACACGTCACAGGATCCAAGCTTGCAGGTTTTAACAAAGTTTTAATGCTCATATATTTCATCAACTGTTTCCTTCTCCCAGAACTTGAATTTTCAGCCACGTCCATACCTCTCTTCCCCTCTGCTCACGGCCGCTTACTGTTAAAGACAACAGATGATTGGATTACCACGTACCACCTGTGAAATGTAATCACCTGCCAGCTATGTCTCGCCGTCAGCACATGCCCCGCCCCTGTCAGATGGTGCTCGTCCTCAGTACCATGGACAGCGGCAGTGACTTTTCCTCCTGCAAGCAGCGCTGACTACACCTCCCCCCACACTGCTGTTCGCCCAAACTCCCGTTTAGAAACTCAGTCAGCACAGATACACCCAAACTCTGCCGCTATCGCACACGTCACACGCAACAAAACCATTTCTTAAATGCACACAGACACACGTCGTAGATATCAAACTATTGTCTTGTGGTTTCTGCCTTTGTTGTGATCTTTTTCGACAACCGTAGATACCCGCCATTTTTGTTTTCATGACGCCACTGACGGGAAAATAGACGTACTGTAACAAAAATGACGGGGAGAAGACGCTGCCGGAGGTGAGCCACGTAAATAAGACCGCACACAAAATGATGATCTATAAAAAGTTATCTATGCAACATTTTGACCAAAGAACCACCATTACATGTTATGTAGACCAGTGGTCTTTTATTTTATTCATTTTTATATAAAAAATAAAAATAAAATGTTTTTTATTTTTTTATTAAATCAACATAAAAAAACACAATATACACTTACAATTAGTGCACCAACCACAAAACCTCCCTTTTTCATGACAAAAACGTCCCTTTTTCATGACACAGGGAGAAAAAAAAAAGAAAAAAAAAAAAAACGGATTCCTCTCATGCTCAAACACCTTAATTAGCGTGATAAGTTTGTGTTCAGCAGAGCGTAAATCTAAAGCAAAAGTGCCACAGCGCACCAGCACAGGGAAAACAACCCAAACTAAAGTCATGATGCATCTTTGGTCAAACCCCCATGGTGCCAGCTGGGGCACCTTCCAGAATGCAGTCAGACAGGAAAGCAAGCCGTCAGCTGCAGGGACAGAATGAAGCACACCGAGGCCCCGTTTACACAAAGGTTATCCAGAGTAAATAAATCAATCAATGTTTATTATACAGCCCTAAATCACAAGTGTCTCAAAGGGCTGCACAAGCCACAACGACATTCTCGGTTTAAATCGCAAGGAAAAACTCAACGCAGTGGGATGGCAATGACAAACCTTGGAGAGGATCGCAGGCTCTCTCATTAAACCGAGGCAGCAGGGATTACACACTGCGCTTCCATCCCTTCACTTAATAAATCTGCGCCCCATAGCTGGTAAGATTGACAAACTGCTGCTCCTAAACACCAGAAACAGGGATTTTTGCAAATCCGGCGCCCTGTGTTTCACCGAAACCTGGCTCATAGCTCACTACACCTACCGGACTTTCAGTTCCTAAATAAGCTTTCTGGGAAGAAGAATGGTGGCGGAATACGCTATAAACGAAGGATGGTGCACAGATGTCACATTGCTGACGCAGACTTGTAGCCCACATCTGGAGAGGTTTTTTTTTTTATAAACTGTAATATGGTTTCTTTGCTGTGGGAGTTCACCTCGTTTATTATGGTCAGTGTTTATATCCCACCTCAGGCCGGCGTAACAGAAGCATTTCAATACCTGGCTGACAATATTGCAGACGTGGAGAAAAAAAAAAATCCTGTTTCCCTGCACATCACCAGGAGAACTAACACACTGGACCACTTCTGCATATTTATAAAAGACACTTCGCCCTGTTGCTCATGCAGCTTTAGGACTATTTGGTGTTTCTGGGTAGTGTTGATAAATGGCTTTTGCCTTGCATAGTACAGTTTAACTTTCACTTCCAGATGTAGCGACAATCTGTAGTTGATGACCGTTGTTTTCCTAAGTGTCCCTGAGCCCATATGGTGATATCCATTACACACTGATTTTGCTTTTTGATGCAGTACCGCCTGAGGGATTAAAGGTGCGCAATATCATTGCTTACGTGCAGTGATTTCTGCAGATTCTCTGAACTTTTTGATTATATTACGGACCGTAGATGCTGAAATCCCTAAATTCCTTGCAAAAGCTTGTTGACAAATGTTGTTCTTAAACTGTTGGACAATTTGCTTACGCATTTGTTCACAAAGTAGTGACCCTCGCCCCATGCTTGTTTGTGAGTGAATGAGCATTTCATGGAAGCAGCTCTTATTCCCAATCATGGCACCCACTTGTTCTCAATTAGCCTGTTCACCTGTGGGATGTTCCAAATAAGTGTTTGACGATCATTCTTGAACTTTTTAGTCTTTTTTGCCACTTGTGCCAGTTTTTTGAAACATGTTCCAGGCATCAATTCTCAAATGAGCTAATATTTGCAAAAAATAACGTTTTCCAGTTCGAATGTTAAATATCTTGTGTTTGCAGTCTATTCAATTGAATATAAGTTGAAACAGATTTGCAAATTATTGTATTCTGTTTTTTTTTTACCATTAACACAATGTGCCAACTTCACTGGTTTCGGGTTTTGTACTTAAAAAAAAAAAAAAAAATCTGCCTTGTGGTGAATCGCAATATTTGAAGCAAGGTGTGGCAAGGACGACTGGTTTTAGTATCGGCCGATCTCACTCATGGATGATCAGAATCTGCAGCATACAACTCTGATCGGAACATCCCTACAATAAAATGATAACGGCAGAAAACCCACCTGCTGTACCTCATTCCTCAATATCTCCTTGTCCATTATTGCCATGTTTCTTTGTCTTGCAGCTTTGCAGGAGTTCCCCACAGACCTGTTCACGAACAAAGAGAGAACAGAAGGAGCAGTGGCCTTGCATGTCTTGTGTGTAAGTTAAGTGTGCGTCTGTATAATTCAAAAGAGTGGGCTTTTACTAATTTATGAAACCAGTACTTTTTAAACAAAGCCTGGTATTATGCAAATAGAAAGGTGAGACACTATGGATGAGTGTCTGAATAAAACATTTGTCCACACACACACACACACACACATATTTTCCATCCATCGATTCATTTTCTAATGCTTGTCCCTCTCAGGGGGTGCTGGAGCCTATCCCAGCCGCACTCAGGCCGAAGGCGCGGTACACAAATATTTTATAAATTTATATTTTTCTATGCATTTTGACTGCTTTTTGACATGCTAAAGTGGGAGTATAAATTGTCTATTTTCTAATTTGTTGGCTTTTTAATATAGTGTGTGTGTGTGTCTGTTGTGTGTGTGTGTGTGTGTGTGTGTGTGTGTGTGTGTGTGTGTGTGTGTGTGTGTGTGTGCGTGCGTGCGTGCGTGCGTGCGTGCGTGCGTGCGTGCGTGCGTGTGTGTGTGTCCGTCCTTGTATTTTTATCCTTCTTGAGACATCAACAAGGAAAAGTACCTTCCATATGAGGACCGGTGAACCAGTTAGGACCGAAATCATGGTCCCAATAATAATACAATAATTACAGAAAAATAGTGACATTTTTTGAGTAAAAGTATGACTTTTGTCTTGATTTTGCCAAGTAAAATCCCGATGATTATTATAATATTGCCAACATTTTTAAGTTTTCTTATAAAAATGGTGACATTTATCGTGCTTACTGATCCTTGTGTAATTGTTATCACTTTCTTTCTCTCTTCACAGACCATATACATGTTTTGTGCTCTAGCTTTGGTCTGCGATGACTACTTTGTCCCCTCCCTGGAGAAGATATGTCAGGTATCAGTGTTTGAATTAGAATGTTAAGAAACATAAATCCGGTTTGAGTGTGATTGTGTTTCAATACAATGTATATTTTTTAATCAATTTGTGAAATGTCACCAATATGTAATAAATAGGGGGTGTCCCATTCCAATATTGATATTGGGTATAGGAGTTCAATATCATATCATGTCTGGTTGCAAATCCAGCCGCACACAATGCCGCTGCACCTGGAGGCACAATCAAGTTCTCAAGAGCCTGGCTGCAGCACTTCAGACCAAGAGAAATGGAACCAACTCCTTACCCCCAAGACCGAGCAATTCAATAAAAACAACATTCATCCGGGGGGGACAGGACAAGCCAAAGAACTTGCCTATGAAGCCAGATCTGGACACCTATCCACGGCCCGAGACTGGAAGATGCTTGTAGATGTTGGCCAGCAACTCATCTTTCCACTTGAGATTGCTTCCACCAGCCTTAGGCCAGACATGGTACTCTGGTCCACTTCACAAAGATCTGTGTATATCATAGAACTATGAACGCAAGAAACTGCGATACACATTGCTGGCAGAAGACGCGACTCAAAATGGCTGGAATGCAAAGGTTTGTCCGGTTGAAGTGGGATGCAGAGGATTTGTGGCATCTTCCACCATCAGATTGCTGAAGAAACTTGGAATTCACGAACAGGTTCTGAGGCAGATTATCAGAGCAGTTTCTGAAGCAGCTGAAAGAGGCAGCAAATGGTTGTGGATCAAACGCAAGGACCCTTGGTGGGCTCTAAGAACAGGACCCACTCCCCCCCACGTTTCCAACGCTCCAACCTGAGGAGGGCTTCTCAGGTATGCAGTCAGCTCTAAGCTTGTGTCAAGGAAGAGGACGGCCCTGCCTTGCATAGTCCCTTGGGATGTTAGTCATTTCATAGCTACGCTAATCCTAATGATTGGGCATGGGACACAAGCTACGGTGTTGATCACCTGTTAGCTGGCCGCCTTTGATGAGGGTGTTTAGTGAGTAAAGGCCATAACACCCCAGGATTCAAAGGAACGCTACTGAGGATGTGTCCCAAATGTATATCTAATCCCATTCTAAGGAATACATCTCCCATCCCACTCTTAACATCAAGGAAAATCCCATGTGAGTCCACACTATATTTTGGCACAATGGACAGTCTTAACATCACGTCCCGTGTTATATTATTCAGCAAAATCGGATTATTATCGGCTTTCAAGTAAAATCGCTGATACAAGCATTCCTGCAACATGTTTACTTGAACACATCTGGAAAACCAGTTAATATCTTAATGTAATCCAATTAGAACAAAAGGTTAGTATTTTGAGAGTTGGTAAGGGAACCGGAGGGTGTGTTCCAACTATCGTGGGATCACACTCCTCAGCCGTCCCGGTAAGGTCTATTTAGGTCTACTGGAGAGGAGGCTATGCGGGATAGTCGAACCTCGGATTCAGAAGGAACAGTGTGGTTTTCGTCCTGATCGTGGAACTGTGGACCAGCTCTATACTCTCGGCAGGGTCCTTGAGGGTGCATGGGAGTTTGCCCAACCAGTCTACATCTGCTTTGTGGACTTGGAGAAGGCATTCGACCGTGTACCGCAGGAAGTCATTTGGGGAGTGCTCAGAGAGTATGGGGTAACAGACTGTCTGATTGTGGCGGTCCGCTCCCTGTGTGATCAGTGTCAGAGCTTGGTTTGCATCGCCGGCAGCGAGTCCAGACCTGTTTCCAGTGACTCCGCCAAGGCTGCCCTTTGTCACCGATTCTGTTCATAACATTTTTGGACAGAATTTATAGACGCAGTCAGGGCGTTGAGGGTGACTGGTTTGGTGGCTGCGGGATTAGGTCTCTGCTTTTTGCAGATGATGTGGTCCTGATGGCTTCATCTGGCCAAGATCTTCAGCTCTCACTGGATCGGTGTGCAGCCGAGAGTGAAGCAACTGGGATGAGAATCAGCACCGCCAAGTCCGAGTCCATGGTTCTCGCCCGGAAAAGGGTGGAGTGCCATCTCCGGGTTGGGGAGGAGATCTTTCCCCAAGTGGAGGAGTTCAAGTACCTCGGAGTCTTGTTCACGAGCGAGGGAAGAGTGGATCCTGAGGTCGACAGGCAGATCGGTGCGGCGTCTTCAGTAATGCGGACGCTGTATTGATTCGCTGTGGTGAAGAAGGAGCTGAGCCGGAATGCAAAGCTCTCAATTTACAGGTTGATTACACCTATGGTTATGAGCTTTGGGTCATGACCGAAAGGACAAGATCACGGGTTACAAGCGCCCGAAATGAGTTTCCTCCGCCGGGTGGCGGGGCTCTCCCTTAGAGATAGGGTGAGAAGCTCTGTCACCCGGGAGGAGCTCAAAGTAAAGCCACTGCTTTTCCACATCGAGAGGAGCCAGATGAGGTGGTTTGGGCATCTGGTCAGGATGCCAACCGAACGCCTCCCTAGGGAGACCGGTAGGAGGCCACGGGGAAGACCCAGGACACGTTGGGAAGACTATCTCTGCTGGCTGGCCTGGGAACGCCTTGGGATCCCCCGGGAGGAGCTGGACGAAGTGGCTTGGGAGAGGGAAGTCTGGGATCCCTGCTTAGGCTACTGCCCCCGCGACCCGACCTTGGATAAGCGGAAGAGGAATGATGGATGGGATATATATATATATATATATATATATATATATATATATATATATATATATATATATATATATATATATATATATATATATATATATATAAAATATATATATATATATATAAAAAAAAAAATATATATATATATATATATATATATATATATATATATATATATATATATATATATATATATCAGTGGTTCTTAACCTTGTTGGAGCTACCGAACCCCACCAGTTTCATATACGCATTCATCGAACCCAACTTCTTTAGTGAAAAATAAAATGTTATTTTTAAGAAAATTCAAGACAGTTATGTTTTTGGTAACACTTTAGTATGTGGAACATATTCTAAGTAACAGACTAGAGTTATTGGGTTAGGGTTAGGATCAGGGTTAGGGTTATAATAAGGCCATGCCGAATAATTCATTAATAATGACTTAATAATGACTAGTTAAGAGCCTATATGTTACTAATTTGCAAGTTAATAAGCAACTAATTAATTGTGAATATGTTCCCCATGAAGTTTTTTTTACTGGTGCACAAAATGAACCGTGCATGAACATCACCTTCTTCAAACAAGAAAACCAAAAACCAATTACACACCTGCAAATCAGTCAGCTGTTGCCGTATAATACGCCGATAGAGAGAAGTTTGTATTTACACGATGAGTTGGGTGTGGTTTGACCTCCGCTGAACCCCTGAGGCCGACTTACCGAACCCCAAGGGTTCGATCGAACCCAGGTTAAGAACCACTGATATATACTGTATGTATATATGTGTGTGTATACATATATGTATATGTATGTATATAAATACATGTATACATATGTATATGTATATTAATGTATGTATATATGTATATGTATGTATGTATATATATATATATATATATATATATGTACACACACACACACATATATATATATATATATATATATATATATATATAGTCAAGGTCACTGTGGTTTATCCGTTATACAGTGCAATACCGGGGTACAGCGGAATATACTATTTCTTCCGGGAAAATCCCCTGAAGAGCAGGAAAACCTGCGAAACAGGGATGAAATAGCCTCTGTGTTTTTTTCTGACCTAACATGTATAGCAGTGGTTCTTAACCTTGTTGGCGGTACCGAATCCCACCAGTTTCATATCCGCATTCATCGAACCCTTCTGTAGTGAAAAATAAAATATATATTTTTTCAAATTCAAGACAAAGTAATATGTTTTTGGTAATACTTTAGTATGGGGAACATATTCTAAGTAACAAAGACTTAATTTTGAGTTTTTTGGACACCAGGGGAACATATTCTAAGTAATAAAGACTTAATTTAGAGTTATTTGGTTAGGGTCAGGGTTAGAGGGTTGGGTTATTATATGGCCATGCCGCGTACTTAATAATGACGAGTTAAGAGCCAATATGTTACTAATTTGCATGTTAATAAGCCATTAATTAATGGTGAATATGTTCCCCATACTAAAGTGTTACCATGTTTTTATTTTACTGGTGCACAAAAATAACCGTGCATGAACATCACCTTGTTCAAACAACAAAACCAACACAGTGCATAAACTCATAACAAATTACACAACTGCAAATCAGTCAGCTGATAGGGAAAAGTTTGTATTTACACGATGTGTCGGGTGTGTTTTGACCTCCGCCCAACCCCTGAGGGCGACTCACTGAACCCCTAGGGTTCGATCGAACTCAGGTTAAGAACCACTGATATATAGATATATATATGTTAGGTCAGGAAAAAACTATATATATACAGTGTTCACAGCGGAATATATATATATATATATATACACACAGGTGCTGGTTATATTATTAGAATATCATGAAAATGTTGATTTATTTCATTAATTCCATTTAGAAAGTCAAACTTGTAGAATGTATACATTCATTTCAAATAGACTGATACATTTCAAGTGTTTTTTCCAAAAAGGAGATGATTATAGCTGACAACCAATGAGAACCCTAAATTCAACATCTCAGAAAATTTGAATATGGTGAAAAGGTCAAATATTGAAGACACCTGGTGCCACACTCTAATTAGCTAACTAACTCAAAACACCTGGAAAAGCCTTTAAATGGTCTCTCGTTTTGATTCTGTATGACACACAATCATGGGGAAGACTGCTGACTTGACAACTGTCCAAAAGATGACCATTGATACTTTAAAGAAGGAGGGCAAGACACAAAAGGTCATTGCCAAAGAGGTTGGATGTTCCCAGAGCTCTGTGTCCAAGCACATTAATAGAGAGGCGAAGGGAAGACAAAGATGTGGTAGAAAAAAGTGTACAAGCAAGAGGGATAACCGCGCCCTGGAGAGGTTTGTCAAACAAAACCGATTCAAAAATGTGGGGGAGATCCACAATAAGTGGACTGCAGCTGGAGTCAGTGCTTCAAGAACCACCACGCACCGACGTATGCAAGATATGGGCTTCAGCTGTCGCATTCCTTGTGTAAAGCCACTCTTGAATAAAAGACAACGTCAAAAGTTTCTCACCTGGGCTCAAGACAAAAAGGACTGGACTGCTGCTGAGTGGTCCAAAGTTATGTTTTCAGTTGAAAGTAAATTTTGTATCTCCTTTGGAAATCAAGGTCCCAGAGTCTGGAGGAAGACAGGAGAGGCACAGAATCCACGTTGCCTGAAGTCCAGTGTCAAATTTCCACAATCGGTAATGGTCTGGGTGCCATGTCATCTGCTGGTGTCGGTCCACTGTGTTTCCTGAGGTCTAGGGTCAATGCAGCAGTCCACCAGGAAGTTTTATAACACTTTATGCTGCCTGCCGCGGACTAATTTTATGGAGGTGAAGATTTCATTTTCCAACACGACTTGGCACCTGCACACATTGCCAAATCTACCAGTACCTGGTTTAAGGACCATGGTATCCCTGTTCTTGATTGGCCTGCAAACTCACCTGACCTTAACCCCATAAAAAACCTATGGGGTATTGGGAAGCGGAAGATGCGATATGCCAGACCCAACAATGCTGAAGAGCTGAAGGCCACTATTAAAGCAACCTGGGTTCTCATAACACCTGAGGAGAGCAACAGACTGGTGGCCTCCATGCCACGCCGTATTGCTGCAGCAATTCAGGCAAAAGGAGCTGCAACTAAGTATTGATTGCCTTACATGCTGAAACTTTCCATGTTCATACTTTTCAGTTGGCCCACATTTCTAAAAAATATTTTTTGGTACTAGTCGTAACTAATATTCTAATTTTCTGAGATACTGTATTTGGGATTTTCAGTAATTGTCAGTACTAATCGTCAAAATTTAAAGCAATAAACATTTCAAATATATCACTGTGTGTAATGAATTTATCTAATATGTGAGTTTCACATACTGAATATAATTACTGAAATAAATCAACTTTTTCATGATATTCTAATAATATATATATTTATATATATATATATATATATATATATATACATATATATATATATATATATATATATATATATATATATATATATATATATATGTATATATATATATATTAGGGCTGTGAATCTTTGGGTGTCCCACGATTCGATTCAATATCGATTCTTGGGGTCATGATTCACTAATATATCGATTTTTTTTTATTCGATTCGATTCTCGATTCAAAAACGATATTTTTCCGATTCAAAACGATTCTGTATTCATTCAATACATAGGATTTCAGCAGGATCTACCCCAGTCTGCTGACATGCTAGCAGAGTAGTAGATGTTAAAAAAAAAGCTGTTATAATTGTAAAGGACAATGTTTTATCAACTGATTGCAATAAGGTAAATTTGTTTTAACTATTAAACGAACCAAAAATATGACTTATTTTATCTTTGTGAAAATATTGGACAAAGTGTGTTTTCAAGCTATTGAGATGCGATGCAAGTGTAAGCCACTTTGACATTTTTTAAAATTTTTATAAATGTCTAATGATAATGTCAATGAGGGATTTGTAATCACTGCTATGCTGAAATTATAACTAATATTGATACTGTTGTTGATATTATTCATTTTTGTTTCATTATTTTTGGTTTGTTCTGTGTCGTGTTTGTGTCTCCTCTCAATTGCTCTGTTTATTGCAATTCTGAGTGTTGCTGGGTCAGGTTTGGTTTTGGAATTGGATTGCATTGTTATGGTATTGCTGTGTAGTGGTTTGTTGGATTGATTAAAAAAAAATCGGTTTTTGCTTTTAGATGTTGATTCTGAATCGCACAACGTAAACGATTGGATTTGTATTCGAATCGATTTTTTCCCACAACCCTAATACGTATATATATATATATATATATATATATATATATATATATATATATATATATATATATATATATATATATATATATATATATATATATATACATACATAAAATTCTAACTAATAAAATATGTAGCCTGATATAAAATCAACAAATCAACAAATTGTCATGTTTATCACTGCAAAGACAATAGAAATACCTGATACAGGGCTTTGCAAGATTATATACAGTACTTAGAGTGCATGTATTCTGCACAGTTCAATAAAAAATATCACTGATACATAGTGTGGTAACGTTAGATTATGAAACAATGTTGTTTGATAGGTAATCCTACAAAAGTAAGCTACTTACAAGATATTACTTGCACAATATTACAGTCATGCACTTGTTGAGTCAGCATCATTTGAGGTTAAGTACAATTAAATCACACTTCTATTTATAGCCTGCCCGAAAACATCTGTACAGCAAGTTCAAGAAACCTAGTCTGTCTCTCTTGTGTGAGGAAAAACTCACCTTTTTAGTTTGCCAGCTGACAGAGAGAGATTGTCTGGGCAAGAGCTGCACAGCTGTGGACTTCGGAGCAACGCAGTTGCTCACTGGTGAACGGCAAATTAGTTGCGTCTTTTCCTAGACTTATGGGTGGCGCGGTTGTGTGAAGGATGAAGGAAGACGCCAATGATGATCGTTGAACAAAGGCTACTTTCTAGAACAAGCAGACATCACAACAGGTCCTGCAGTACCTGGGGAGATTTTAGCCGAATGATATCTCTCCTGTGTGTGCGCCAAAAACCGTTCCTTATAGTCCCCTGGTGCTTAACCACTTCAACTCCTTTATCCCAAAATTGGCTCTCACATGTCTGGTTCGTGACCATTGGTCTTTGGGCTGGTAACAAGTTCCACATGTGTCATAAAGTTAGAGTCCCCAAAACACAAGCCACATACTTCTGCCATTTGTGTCGGCCTGAGATAGGGCCAAGAAGTTTTATTTTCATCTGATACCCCTGAGATCCTGAATTACTCCATATGGCCCCTTTGGGATCTCTCTTCTCACATCTTAGAGAGAGATGGCGCCGGTTAGTCTGGCTCTAACCATAATGTCCACTTATTGTGTGAATGCTCCAAAGCATTCACACGTATGGTTGTCTACACCAAAATTCATACAACTTATTCTTCTTTTTCTCCAGATTTTGGCACACTCTACCTTCCACATTTTTCACCTGATTCAAACTGTTCAGTCTATTTGGGAATTGCGGGCTTTCCCTTGAAAAATTCCTAAAATTCCCAGATTTTGCAGAAGTCCAGAGTTTCCGGGACATTTTTCCCATTCAAAATGAATTGGCCATTTTTCAAACTTCCACCATGACCACATTTTTCAACCTATTCAAATAATTCCACCTTCAACACATTCCACCATTCTGGAAATTTTAACTATCATTTTTCCAAGTTCAAAAACATTTCAGGATTTTCCAGAATTCCTGCTTTTACAAAGCTCTACTTCAGCCCTTTTTTCTGGCGACTACTCCTTCCACATTTTTCAACGCATTTCAACCGTTCCATTGTCAAAACATTCTTTTTAATCAGGACAAAACACAAAGTTGTTTTTTTAACTCTAAAAATTCCCCTTTTTTCCGAAATTCTGTAATACCATTTCTCAATTCAACATGTTACTACTTCAACATTTCTCGACCAATTTTAAAAATGTCAACAACAACCATTTCAACTCATTAAAGTTTTTCTTTTTTACCATTTTCCCCAAAATTCCCACGTTTCCCGAAATCCCCCAATTTTGGAGAAAAATTTCATTGAATGAAGTGGGCATTTTTCATCTGATTCAAACTGTTCCAACTTCAATATATTCAGCATGTTTGGTAATTGTATGCTGTCCTTTAACAATTCTAAATTCTAAAAAAAATTCCAGTTCTTCTTCAGCATTGGAGCATTCACATGCAATTCCTCTAAGAATTGCCCCATTGAGTTCAGTATGTTTTACCACTTTGCAACTATTGGTGTTATGTTTGACTAAGGGGAGATGACGACACAGACACCAGGGGATATATAGCTATAAGTATTTTATTATATATATTGTAATATATATATAATAATCATCCATCCATCCATTTTCTACCGCTTATTCCCTTTGGGTTCGCGGGGGGTGCTGGTGCCTATCTCAGCTACAATTGGGCGGAAGGCGGGGTACACCCTGGATAAGTCGCCACCTCATCGCCGGGCCAACACAGATAGACAGACAACATTCACACTCACATTCACACACCAGGGCCAATTTAGTGTTGTCCATCAACCTATCCCCAGGTGCATGTCTTTGGAAGTGGGAAGCAGCCGGGAACCCACACAGTCACAAGGAGGACAGGCAAAGTCCACACAGAAAGATCCGAGCCTGGGATTGAACCCAGGACTACTCAGGACCTTCGTATTGTGAGGCAGACGCACTAACCCCTCTTTCACCTTGCTGCACATAACAACCAAACAATACTAAATATACTAACTAAGGAAATGAAGTGTGACAAAATCCAAGAGTGTGTATGGTGTAAGACGATGTGTGTAAATTAGCTGTTGAGTGTTACAATTAATGTTGAATGAGAGACGAGGAAGTCCAGGGGAGAGAGAAGTCTACAGGTCCGAGTCCAAAGCGGGTGAAGTCAAGGATCGAGGGAGGCAATCAGAGTCCAGAGGGAGATCCAGGAAAAAGTGAGACGCACAGCTCACTTTCCAGGTGACGGACGGTACTGCAGGAACAACACAAGAAAACACACACTGGGGCAAACACAGAGAGAGCAGGATTGCATCAAGCAGGACGTGGCCTACTGTACGTGACCAGAAGGTTATATTCCGCCCCGGGATGGCAGGCTGTGCCGGCTTATGAAGGCAGCTCGCTCATCACATGCAGATGCGCTGATTGCAGATTATCTGCAGGCGCGTGGAAGCACGCCCGCGGTGCGCTCGTCAGGACACAAAGACAGGGGCCTAAAAGTGGATGTGTGCTGACACACTGCTTTAAAAACATGTGCCATCACATTGCAACAGATACTACAGTACCTGAATATCTGTCAGGCTGCTTAGCTAATGTATGTCTCTACTTTAACAATAACAGTTGAAACCACATCTTTTGCAGCGTCTAAATCTTAGTGAAGATGTGGCAGGTGCAACTTTCATGGCCGCGGGCAGCTCAGCTCCCGAGCTCTTCACTTCCATCATAGGTATGGTGATCTGCTAACACGTCACGTCATGCATGCAGAGTTATTTTAAAATCTTCCAAAAGGTATGTCTGTGTGTACATGCTGGGTGACTGACTTTCCACATAGGCGTGTTCATCACCAAAGGTGACGTTGGTGTGGGGACCATTGTGGGCTCAGCAGTCTTTAACATACTCTGCATCATCGGTGTGTGTGGCTTCTTTGCAGGACAGGTATGAAAAATAATATTGCCCAAAGTAGACACTTTATATAGCCCCATTGTGGCTTATTTTGCAGTTGTACTAAATTTTAAAAAGACTGAGACAGAGTCTATGTTCACAATGCAGGTCAATTCAGATGTGTTTGCCCATATGTGACGTGTCTGATGTTTTCATGCTAGTGTGAACATTCCAATTCTGAGCTTATCAAATTTCTACCTGTTTTCGTATCTGGTCATACAAACACCGTTTCCATATGAGTTAGGAAATTGTGTTAGATGTAAAAATAAACGGAATACAATGATTTGCAAATCCTTTTCAACCCATATTCATTTGAATGGGCGAACAAAGACAAGATTTTTAATGTTCAAACTCGTAAACTTTATTTTTTTTTTGCAAATAAGAATTAACTTAGAATTTCATGGCTGCAACACGTGCCAAAATAGTTGGGAAAGGGCATGTTCACCACTGTGTTAGATCACCTTTTCTTTTAACAACACTCAATAAACATTTGGGAACTGAGGACACTAATTGTTTTGAGGCTTTGAAAGTGGAATTCTTTCCCATTCTAGTTTTATGTAGAGCTTCAGTCTTTCAACAGTCCGGGGTCTCCACTGTCGTATTTTACGCTTCATAATACGCCACACATTTTCGATGGGAGACACGTCTGGACTGCAAGCGGGCCAGGAAAGTACCCGCAGTCTTTTTTTACTAAGCCACGCTGTTGTAACATGTGCTGGATGCAGCTTGGCATTGTCTTGCTGAAATAAGCAGGGGCGTCCATGAAAAAGACGGCACATAAATGGCAGCATATGTTGTTCCAAAACCTGTATGTACCTTTCAGCATAAATGGTGCCTTTACAGATGTGTAAATTACCCATGCTTTGGGCACGAATGCACCCCCATACCCTCACAGATGCTGGCTTTTGAACTTTGCGTCGATAACAGTCTGGATGGTTCGCTTCCCCTTTGGTCCGGATGACACGATGTCGAATATTTCCAAAAACAATTTGAAATGTGGACTCGTCAGACCACAGAACACTTTTCCACTTTGCATCAGTCCATCGTAGATGATCTCGGGCCCAGAGAACCCGGCGACGTTTCTGGATGTTGTTGATAAATGGCTTTGGCTTTGCATAGTAGAGCTTTAACTTACACTTACAAACTGTATTTAGTGACAGTGGTTTGCTGAAGTGTTCCTGAGCCCATGTGGTGATATCCTTTAGAGATTGATGTCGGTTTTTGATACAGTGCCGTCTGAGGGATCAAAGGTCACAGTCATTCAATGTTGGTTTCCGGCCATGCCGCTTACGTGGAGTGATTTCTCCAGATTCTCTGAACCTTTTGATGATGTTATGACCATCCAATTCTAAAGTTAATGATTTTTTGCAAAAAAAAAAAAAAGTTTATCAGTTTGAACATCAAATATGTTGTCTTTGTAGCATATTCAACTGAATATGGGTTGAAAATGATTTGCAAATCATTGTATTCCGTTTATATTTACATCTAACACAATTTTCCGACTCATATGGAAACGGGGTTTGTATATCCGAAGTGTATTTGATGCGACTGCAGTTTGGACACCATCTGACCTACTGTATATGTCATTAAAAGGTGACAAACATCAGAAATCTTTGTCAACATAGACAGGTGTGGAAGGCATTAGCTGACAAAGGAGCAGGGAACAGTCAGTGGCGAAACTATGTTTTGAAACTCCAATTAATGTCAAACAACTCCTGACTCCTCTCCCTCTTTCGTATACCCTCAGATGGCCAACTCTGTGTCATGTAGCCTCGCCCTCATCTCTGGATCTAAGTAGAAAAGGCCGACTTCTGAGGGCGGGCTGTGTAGGGGGAAGCCAGTGATAATGTGATCGGCAGTCTGCTCAAGCTTGCCACACTCGCATGCTGTACTGTCTAAAAGGCCCCACTTCTTCATAAATTACTTCAAACGTCCAAATCCAGTGCACAGGTGGTTCAGCAGGTTTTTGTTGGCGTGGCAAGTCTTCTCCTTTTACCTTGCCTCCTGGGTCCTGAATGTATTGTTGGATGCAAGACGGCCCAACCGTCTCCCACGACTGCTTCCAGGATGGTGCCATTCAGGTATCTCTGGACAGGTCCTCAGGGATCAACTGTTGCATATTTTGTGCTGCCTTGCAGTAAGGATGGCATGATGGAGCCGGTGTTGTTGTGGCTTTGTGAAGAATGAAGCAGTCATACTTTCTGGCTTTCCTTGCCAGGGAGAAGGTAGATGCATCCCGTCGGAGACTGGCTGTAGCGATTCCTGCCAGGATTGGCAGGGAGGAAACATGGGTTGGTTTCACGCAACCAGGTATTACCCGTAGATCCCTGTTGATGACAGTATCACCTGTGTTTGCCCGTGGACTTCTGCTCTAGATGGGTGCGCAGTATTCAGCTACAATTAGGACCAAGACTTGCGTTGATATGCGTAAGGTCTGGCGGGAAGCTCCCGTAGTTGAACCAGCCATGTGGCGGATAAGTGAGACCCTTGCTGTTGGCTTGGGCTTCACTTCATCCAGGTTGAGTTGTAGGTGCGACTTCTGGAAGTAGTCAGCCAGAATGCTCATATCTCGATTGAGGCCACCTTCCATCGCCTTCCATGTTGGGCAGCGGAGCATAAAGGCTAAATTGTCAGCTTAGCCATAATTGTTGAAAGTTGTGTTAGTCATGAATATATAGATGTTAAACAGCATTGGTGAGAGAACAGAGCCTTGCGGGACACCATTCTTCAGCCTTCTGAGCCTGCTCGTTGGGCCATCGTAGGTTTGTAGGATGAGCCACGGTTACTTGGCGTCGCCATAATAAATAAATCAATCAATCAATGTTTATTTATATAGCCCTAAATCACAAGTGTCTCAAAGGGCTGCACAAACCACAACAACATCCTCGATACAGAGCCCACATAAGGGCAAGAAAAAACTCACACCCAGTGGGACGTCGATGACAGTGACAATGATGACTATGAGAACCCTTGGGCATATGTGGCCAACCCATACTTGCCAACCTTGAGACCTCCGATTTTCGGAGGTGGAAGGGTGGGTGTGGGGGGGGTGGTCGGGGGTGGGGCGGAGGCGTGGTCGGGGTGGGGGGGTGGGGGGGGGTTAAGAGGGGAGGAGTATAATTCACCAACACAAGTATTTCATATATATTTCATATATGTATAAATATATATATATATATGTATGAAATACTTGACTTTCAGTGAATTCTAGCTATATATATTTATTTTATTATATATATAAATAAAAGAAATAGTTGAATTTCCGACGGCACCTATCAAATAGTAATAAAAACACAGTTGTTCTACTAACTGTACTGTGCTTGCTGGTTAATAAAAAAAAAACAACACTTACTTTTCACTATTTGAGTAACCTTTGTTCTGCCATTTGTGTACTGGCGAGCAATCTCCGAATCCGGGAACATCCTTCACGGATTTGTTGTAGACATCCGCAAATGAGAACAAACAAATGCTTCCAGCTATCAGCATAGCCATCTTTGCCTCAGCATAAGTTACACCATCGGGTCTCCATTTTGCGAGGTGGCCCATAATACTTGGTTGTGAACAATGCTGCGCTGCGGACGCTTTGTGCTTCGCTGACGTTCATGACTGAGTATATCCGTTCGGCCACCGCGTTCAATGTAGAAGTCTGTTCTACAAAATTTACAGGCAACATACCCCTTCCCCTTCGAACTCTCCTGGATAAACTGAAATCCTTGTTTCCATTCGTTTTGGAACTTGCAAGCGTATTTCTTAATTTTGCTCGTCGACGGTGTAATATATTTGGTTGGAGTCAATAACCAGGCGACTTGATGAAGTTACGTCTCTTTACTGTGGGCTTCAGAACAGACTCCCTAATGCATATGTTCCTTGACTGCACTTAAATGTAGAATATATGTAGAATATATTTATATTATTCATATAATATATATTATATATAATATATATGTATTATATTATTTATTATTATCATTGTTTATTGTGAGCGAACTGTGGTGCTGAATTTCCCCCAGGGATCAATAAAGTACATTCTATTCTATCTATGTACAGTAGATGGCAGTATTGTCCTGTTTAAGAGGGTCACAACATTGCTGAGTCAGGTCCGCATGGAGCTGGAGGGGGCGTGGCCTCCAGCTCCGCCTGAATTTCAGGAGATTTTCGGGAGAAAATTTGTCCCGGGAGGTTTTCGGGAGAGGCACTGAATTTCGGGAGTCTCCCGGAAAATACGGGAGGGTTGGCAAGTATGGGGCAACCCAATACCCCCCCGCCACCCCCAGGGGACCGAAAGTAATGGATGTCGGGCGGGTCTAACATGATATTGTGAAGGTCCAATCCATAGTGGATCCAACATAACGGTGAGAGTCCAGTCCAAAGTGGATCCATTTTAGTAGCGAGAGTCCTGTCCATAGTGGAGCCAGCAGGAAACCATCCCAAGCGGAGGCGGATCAGCAGCACAGAGATGTCCCAACAGATACACAGGCGAGTGGTCCATCCTGGGTCCCGACTCTGGACCAGTGGTCCATCCTGGGTCCCGACTCTGGACAGCCAGTACTTCATCCATGGCCACCAGACCTGTGTCCCCCCCACTCCCCCCTCCACAAGGGAGAGGGGGGCAGAGGACAAAAAGAAAAGAAACGGCAGATCAACTGGTCTAAAAAGGGGGTCTATTTAAAGGCTAGAGTATACAAATGAGTTTTAAGATGAGACCTAAATGCTTCTACTGAGGTAGCATCTCGAACTGTTACCGGGAGGGCATTCCAGAGTACTGGAACCCGAATGGAAAACGTTCTATAGCCCGCAGACTTTTTTTTGGGCTCTGGGAATCACTAATAAGCCAGAGTCCTTTGAACGTAGATTTCTTGCCGGGACATATGGTACAATACAATCGGCAAGATAGGCTGGAGCGCGACCGTGTAGTATTTTATACGTAAGTAATATAACCTTAAAGTCACATCTTAAGTGCACAGGAAGCCAGTGCAGGTGAGCCAGTATAGGCGTAATATGATCAAACTTTCTTGTTCTTGTCAAAAGTTTAGCAGCCGCATTTTGTACCAACTGTAATATTTTAATGCTAGACATAATAATACGTAAATGATACGAAAATAATACGTAACAGTAATTGAGACGAGACGTAACAAATGCATGGATAATTATCTCAGCATCGCTAGCGGACAAAATGGAGCAAAATTTAGCGATATTACGGAGATGAAAGAAGGCCGTTTTAGTAACGCTCTTAATGTGTGACTCAAAGAATAGAGTTGGGTCGAAGATAAAACCCAGATTCTTTATCGAGTCGCCTTGTTTAATTGATTGGTTGGTGGTCAAATGTTAAAGTTGTATTATTACATAGAGGTCGGTGTCTAGCAGGACGGATAATCAGCATTTCCATTTTCTTGGCGTTGAGTTGCAAAAAGTTAGCGGACATCCATTGTTTGATTTCATTAAGACATGCCTCCAGCTGACTACAGTCCGGCATGTTGGTCAGCTTTAGGGGCATGTAGAGTTGGGTGTCATCAGCATAACAGTGAAAGCTAACACCGTATTTGCGTATGATGTCACCTAGCGGCAGAATGTAGATGCTAAAGAGTGCAGGGCCAAGGACCGAACCTTGGGAAACTCCACACGTTACCTTAGCATAGTCCGAGGTCACATTGTTATGGGAGACGCACTGCATCCTGTCAGTAAGATAAGAGTTAAACCAAGACAGGGCTAAGTCTGACATACCAATTTGTGTTTTGATATGCTCTAATAAAATATTATGATCTCACCATGTGCCAATCTGGGATTGTTCTCCACAATTTCAGATTTAGTCTTCTGTGCCACACGGTATCACAAGTGGCTGTCAGGTCCAGAAAAACTACTCCAGCTTTGTTGTCATCCTGGAAGCTGTCCTCGATGTCCTTGGTGAGTAGCTTTACTTGGTCCACTGTGCCTGCTTGTTCCGGTGGAAGTTGTGGGTCCACCACCGGCTCAATGTGGCAATGGATTGGGCTCACCAGGATCTTATATGAGACACAAAGCAGGGAGATGGGCCCATAGGACTTTGGGTCTTCAGCGCATTTGTTGGACTTTGACAAAGCTATGATGGAAGCACTGCACCCAATATTTTGGAGCTTAGACCCCCGTAAACATAATGAAAAGAATAAGTATAGCCAGTGAGATTTTCTTTCACCATGGTGTATGATAAACTCTGGGTGGATTTTGTCTCTACCTGGTGACTTTCCCGGTTCTAGTTTCTTAATTGCTGCTCTTCGTTCGGCTGCTGCAAAGTCTCCTGAAACGTTAGCATCAGTGCTGGCTGCTCAGGTGTGGGATGATACCTCACAATATCAGTCGTGATAAGTTTTTGTCAGTGTTAGAGAAATGGCCGTCATTCAGGTTCTGGGAAGCAAAGGCATCTGCAGTTACTGGACACCTGCGGGGGTTTGATTTTCTCCCTGAGAGCAGGTTGATGGTCTGCCACGCTTTCCGACTAGAGTGGGTGAAATCAATGGATTCCAGTACTTCTATCCAGCTTCTACATTAGTGTTGTTGCATTCATTTCTTCCTTGGATATCTACTGCTGATGTTAGCGCAGCAGGCAGCTGCACTCTTCATTCAAGCCCAGGATTTTGTTCTTATTAAAGCCACTTGAGATCTTGTGCTATGCTTCCCTTAGAAGGACTCCGCAGTCGGGTGTGTATGGAGCTCCCACATCCTCCACTTCCGGGTCTAAGAGACATAAACGACTGCCAGTTTGCCTTCCTGAATTACCATCTCCTGATCGGTTTGCCAGCTAACGACTGCACCAGTTATGGTATTTTGATGATAAACGGCTGGTGGTGTGAACAAAGTAACCTGTCCAAGAACAGTCTCTCTGGTTTCAGGTCGTTACTGGGGCATAAGGCGAAGGCCAGGTCTGGGTTGGAGTTCCAGCGTGTAGAAGAGAAGCTTGGGGATTCTTTTGGCTCAAAGAGAAGCAGTGCCTCAGTAATAGAAGCCCACTCACATAGTGCTTTGCCATCCTGTGATGTATGTTTGCAACCCCAGTCTGTGGGTTGGAATTTAAGTCGCCTGCATAGATGGCAGGGGCAGTCATAGATGGACGTGATGATGTAGTCAGCACTTTTGGTGGGGACTTGCATACATTCACAACAGAGGTTTCTTGGATTTTTGTAACCAGCCATTCAATATTGCAGCCAAGTACAAAATGGCAAGTGTCCGTCCGGTTCAATCCCTCCCAGACAAAAATTGTCATTCGGTGTTTCTTGTTGTGGATGGATTCAGCAAGAAGAAACCCAGTGTGTTCTTGTAGAAGGACCACTGCAACTTTGTTGGAGTCAGCAAGATTTCTGATGACTTCGAGTTTGGTGACGGTAAGGACCTTGAGGTTGAGTTGGAGCACCGACAAGCCTAGGTTTTTGACGGTGGGGGTGTCAGACTGGGTTGGAAGAGGAAGTTCTCTGGCTTGATCTTGGTTTGTACCTTGGTCTGCCGGCTCAATGGTTCTCTGGCGACATTAGTGTCGTGAGTTGGTCTTGTACAATTTCTCACTACTCACATGAGAAGCCGCATGAATGCTGTGGTCTTCTCTCCCCTGACTTCTGACTCACACGCTTCTTAGAACAGACATCACAGAAAGGGTTGCACAAATATTGAAAAGCCGAAATTAAAAATCGCCTGTGTAAAATAATTCCGTTAAGACAATGTTAACCTGAATTGCACAAAATCTTTGAAATTGCCACACATGCGTCAGGACTGAGACCTTCAGGAATCTGGGCCATATTTACTTCCAGAAACAAACTGCAGGGCGAATGACATCATGTTTTGTGTGCACGTGGGTACAATTCATGGACCCATTCTGTTTACATTACACAGGTTTTTTTTATGATGTGAACAACCACATTAAAAAATTAGATTTAACTAAAAAAAAAAAAATTGGGCATCATAACCTACATTGTATACGTAGCCTATGTCACCAATGGCATGGGATTCTTTAGTCACTTTGGCAGAATGTTATGCGGGCAAACGGGCTAGTTTGTTACCTGCAATGGTTGGCCGTACAACAACCGAGACATTATACACTCTTTCGTCGTATTTCTTCTGCAAAAATCGAATCCTACAATAAGTTAGGTTTGTGAAAAGAGAATTACCACTTTATTATAGATATGCTTCAGCGCTAGCCGTGACCCCGAAGGGAATAAGCGGTAGAAATTGGATGGATGGATACATATTTTTGTAACCGATATTATAATCGGTGGTTCAACATTATGGTTAAACCGTCTCCATGCTTTCTATGTGGAACAACATTTCAGTCACGCCAACTGATTTGCGCTGGAGCCATGGATTAAAATGAGCAGAGTACACAATTAAGCTCTTTGCCCCGAGAAGGACCAGCGGCAAAAAATAGATGGATGGATGCTCTGGAAAACACACACACATAACTTTAAAGAAACAGTGATGCAATCCCAGATTGTACATTACGTAATACTAGTGCGATATTGAGGCAGAGAAACTGGCAGTGTGACAGAGTTTAGAGAGAATATTAACGAATTACCCTAATCCGACAGTCCATCAAATGACTTTTCTGATATGAGTATATATGTTAATGTTTGGTACTCTTTGACGTATCATTTTGACTACAAGTTGCACATTTAGTCATCATCATCGGCGGTCACTCGAAGCGAGTATGACGATCCTCCTTGTAGGGGGGTATCCCTTTATGGAGGATGCCTGTGCGTGACTTTGTTTAACGTGGGGAGCCTGGTGCACAGATAGTCACCACTCGATCCTTGACAGATCCGGGTCAGAGTCCAGTAGCATGGAGTCCAAGATGACTGGGGCAGCCTTCATCCGCCATCCCAGCCGTTGTGACGCTCCACGGGGTTTGTAGTCATCCTCTGCCTGCTCCACCGTTGAGGTCTTGGGTTGTTATTTCCCCATAACTGGGGGATGCCTTCTTAGCCATTGCAGCCGTTGCAGTGGTTCTTACATCTACCGTCTTCCGCCTGTTCCGCCGTTGAGGTCTTCACCGTATCCCTGGTTGGGGGGCAGTCACGTACTAGGTCTTTGTCAAGGGCCACCTGGGGTAACAGTAGTAATGGGGTTAACCTCCTGGTGCCCCAAGACCCCTTAGAGGAGCCTCCACTGCCAGATGTACTTTAACGTCATGCCCAGGACATATTACAGTGACAGTCTCGCACCGTCATGCGGGTTCTCAGGACCACCAAGCAAGGACATTGTTGCGCAGGTTAGACTTTCTTTTATTTTTCAGTAATAAAAGTCTCTATGGGTTGCTTTCCAGCCTTGCCGTGTCCTGTTTCCTCTGCCGCTCCACCTTTTCAGTTGCGTGCGTCTTCGTTTTCCTGTGGCTCTCACTCTCGCTCTCGTTCAGCATCCACTTGTTTCTGGCTCCTTCTGTCTCCATCTCTTCCCCCGGCTTTTACGGGCATGCCCTTTTATACAGTGTGAGAGATTTAAATTGTGCCCACCTGGGCAACCCACGCACCTGATAATATTTGCGGGGTTGATTACGGCGCGCCCCGCCTCGCTGCTTGCTCTCATTCCGCGCCTCCTTGCCGCCATCTTTGGCCGGGCTTCGTTGTGCCCTACCTCGCTGTCGGACTGCCAGCCACGCCTCCTCGCCGCCATCTTTGGCCGGGCTCTGACGTGCCCTGCCTCGCTGTCGGACTGCCGGCTCTACCTCTCCACAATTACATTTATAGTACTGTTACAGTTGAGGGAGCGGCACTTTTTCCTACATGTGGCTTTTCCTTTTCCAATCTCAGCGGCATCATAATGGATTCCTCTTGGCAATCAGATTTTTTTTTTTTTAATTCACAAGAAAATTGTCTCTGCTTTGTTACTTTGCAGTTGTCTTCTTGCTTCAAGGGGTCCTCAGTCTAAATGGACTCTTCTTTATATTAGTATGCTATTGGAGTATGTATCAGTTTACCAATACTGCAAAACAGAGGCTGTTTAACTGTACAAGTGTCTGCATCTCTGTTTGATGTGTCCCTACAGGCTGTGAAGCTTTCTCATTGGGCTCTCCTTCGAGATTCTGTTTACTACATATTTTCTATTATGGCCCTCATTGCGGTAAGACACACATGCACCCTACACAAAAATTTGGATGACAAAGTAGAATTCATTATTATCCAGCTCACTAATTTTGCTATTTTGATGGTACTTTTTTGTACGAACAGATTCCTTTCCATATCAGTCGAATTTTAACATATGTTGGAACTCATGCCTAAACTAGAAAAGCACGTGGAGAGTGCAGACCTCTGCCAGGCCTACTACTCACCAATATTAAATAATCTATTAATATTAATAGGCAGTAAGTCAGACACGTTTCCAGTGAGGGTTGGACTCCGCCAAGGCTGCCCTTTGTCACAGATTCTGTTCATAACTTTTATGGACAGAATTTCTAGGCGCAGTCAGGGCGTTTTGCAGATAATGGGGTCCTGATGGCTTCATCTGGCCAAGATCTTCAGCTCTCACTGGATCGGTTCGCTGCCGAATGTGAAGCGACTGGGATGAGAATCAGCACCTTCAAGTCCGAGTCCATGGTTCCTCGCCCGGAAAATGTTGGAGTGCCATCTCCGGGTTGGGGAGGAGACCTTGCCCCAAGTGGAAGAGTTCAAGTACCTCGGAGTCTTGTTCATGAGTGAGGGAAGAGTGGATCGTGAGATCGACAGGTGGATCGGTGCGGTGTCTTCAGTAATAAGGATGCTGTATTGAACCGTTGTGGTGAAGAAGGAGCTGATCCGGAAGGCAAAGCTCTTAATTTACCGGTCGATCTTTGTTCCCATCGTCACCTATGGTCATGAGCTGTGGGTTATGACCGAAAGGACAAGATCACAGGTGCAAGCGGCCAAAATGAGTTTACTCCGCCGGGTGCCGGGGCTCTCCCTTTCGAGATAAGGTGAGAAGCTCTGTCATCCGGTAGGGAGCTCAAAGTAAAGGCGCTGCTCTTCCACATTGAGAGGAGCCAGATGAGGTGTTTCAGGCATCTGGTCAGGATGCCACCCGTACGCCTACCTCGGGAGGTGTTTAGGACACGTTTGACGAGTAAGAGGCCACGGGGAAGACCCAGAACACGTTGGGTAGACTATCTCCCCCGGCTGGCCTGAGAACGCCTCGGGATCCCCCGGGAAGAAGTGGACGAAGTGGCTGAGGAGAGGGAAGTCTGGGCTTCCCTGCTTAGGCTGCTGCCCCCGCGACACAATCTCGGATAAGCGGAAGAAGATGGATGGATGGATTGTTATTAATCAAAGGATAAATTAAATTGCCATGTCTGCGCATGCATGTTTGTGTGGTCTGTTTGTTTTTGCTGCGAGAGGGTTCACTTGTTGCACAATCAAATAAATGAAATGAACCCTTTAGTCACTCATTCACTCTCTTTTGAAGAAAAAGTTACCTACATATGTAGAAAGTATCTAGTTGCATAGGTGTCTGCATCATTCAATTTTCCACATCATGATTTCAACTCTATTAACGTATTGTGG
This sequence comes from Nerophis ophidion, assembly GCF_033978795.1. Classification (NCBI taxonomy): domain Eukaryota; kingdom Metazoa; phylum Chordata; class Actinopteri; order Syngnathiformes; family Syngnathidae; genus Nerophis; species Nerophis ophidion. The sequence goes on along the minus strand of NC_084611.1, from coordinate 54,865,340 downwards.
CCACTAGTTGTTGCCAAAATAAACAATTACCACTCTACTTCAGCTTAAAGACAGCATAAGTCCATTCCAGAGGGTTAATAATAAATAGGTTAGTGTTTTTTATACCTACCCAAAAAAGTTGTAGAGGGTCGAAATTTATAAATTGTAAAATTGTAGCCCATATATATACAGAATGTAAATGTGTATGTATAAATATACCCCCGAGTGGAGTAGAGTCTGAGATGCTGTTTCCCACTGAAGGTTTTTTTTTCCCCTTTTCTGTAGGTTATCTACGATGAGAAGGTGTGCTGGTGAGGCCAAATGAAACCGTGTATTTTTTGATCAAATTGAAAGGGAGTGAACAAACATGGCTTATACGTGTTTGTGTGTCAAGGTGGGAATCGCTCGTCCTTGTTCTGATGTATGCGATCTACATTCTCATCATGAAGTGAGTATCATTCTAATTCAAACCCCAAAACTAGTGAAGTTGGCATATGGTGTAAATGGTAAATAAAAATAGAATGCAATGGTTTGCAAATCCTTTTCAACCTAAAATTAATTTAATAGACTGTAAAGACAAGTTAGTTCATGTTTGAACCGGAAAACTTTATTGTTTTTTTCGTAAATATTAGCTCATTTGGAATTTGATGCCTGCAACATGTTTCAAAAAAGCCGGCACAAGTGGGAAAAAAGACTGACAAAGTTGAGGAATGCTCACCAAACCCTTATTTGGAACATCCCGCTAGTGAACAGGCTAGTTGGGAACAGGTGGGTGTCATGATTGGGTATAAAAGCAGCTTCCATGAAATGCTCAGTCATTCACAAACAAGGATGGAGCGAGGGTCACCACTTGCGTGAGCAAATTGCCAGAACAGTTTAAGAACAATATTTCACAACAAGCTATTGCAAGGAATTTAGGGATCTCACCATCTACGGTCTGTAATATCATCAAAATGTTCAGAGAATCTGGAGAAATCACAGCACATAAGGGTCTAAGCCCGTGACCTTCGATCCCTCAGGCACTAATGCATCAAAAAGCGACATCAGTGTGTAAAGAATGTCACCACATGGGCTCAGGAACACTTCAGAAAACCACTGTCAGTAACTACAGTTTGTCGCTACATCTGTAAGTGCAAATTAAAACTATTGTATGCAAAGCGAAAACCATTTATCAACAACACCCAGAAACGCCACCAGCTTCGCTGGGCCCAAGCTTATCTAAAATGGTCTGATGCAAAGTGGAAAAGTGTTCTGTGGTCTGACGAATCCACATTTCAAATTTTTGGGGGAAACTGTGGCCGTCGTGTCCTCTGGACCAAAGAGGAAAAGAACCATTCAGACTGTTATAGACGCAAAGTTCAAAAGCCAGTATGTGTGATGGTATGGGGGTGAATTAATGCCCAAGGTATGGTTAACTTACACATCTGTGAAGGCACCATTAATGCTAAAAGGTACGTACAAGTTTTGGAGCAACATATGTTGGCATCCAAGCAACGTTATCATGGACGCCCATGCTTATTCCAGCAAGACAATGCCAAGCCACGTGTTACAACAGTATGGCTTCATAGTAAAAGAGAGCGGGTGCTGGACTGGGCTGCCTGTAGTCGAGACCGGTCTCACATTAAAAATGTTTGGCGCATTATGAAGCATCAAATAGGACAACGGAGACTCCGGACTGTTGAACAACTTAAGCTGTACATCAAGCAAGAATGGGAAATAATTCCACATGAAAAGCTTCAAAAATTGGCCTCGTCAGTTCCCAAACATTTACTGAGTGTTGTTCAAAGGAAGGGCCATGGAACACAGTGCTAAAAATGCCCTGTGCCAACTTTTTTGCAATGTGTCGCTGCCATTAAATTCTAAGTTAATGATTATTTGCAAAAAAAAAATAAGTTTCTCAGTTTGAATATTAAATATCTTGTGTTAGCAGTCTATTCAATTGAATATAAGTTGAAAAGGATTTGCAAATCATTGTATTCTGTTTTTATTTACGAATTACACAACGTGTCAACTCCACTGGTTTTGGGTTTTGTACTTTACATCCAATGAACATATACCACCATGTGGCGTCGCTGGTGCATATCGCCCTGATTTGCATCTTTTTATTTATATGATTGGCGGAGTTTTTTTAAAAGCAGAAAGCCCGTCTTGCCGCCAACTCTTTTCAGTCGCCTCTTACGAGATGTAGGAGATATGGCGCAAGGTGGGTGAAGTGAGATGCTTAAGGACACAATGGCAGTGAGTAGGATGGCGGAAGTTGGATTCACACCAGCAACCCTCAAGTGTCTGGACGGTCGCGCTGCCATCTAAGCCACGTCGCCCCCCTATGACAATATCAGACAGTTACATCAATAGTTGTGGCTTTCGCATCACAGTTTTTGTTTTTTGGCTTTCAAAATCAGGTTCAACAACAGGGTTCAGGGTTACCTCACCTATCGTAAGAAGAACTCTGTGAGTTTGGTCAATGTGTTAACGGGAAGCACTGACCTGGAAGATGTGACCTGTGATGCTACAGCAGTCCTGCTCAAAAAAGGTATCACTTGGTTTGTCAATGGATGTCCTCATTCACCCCTTCTGATGTATTCTCAGGGACACTCGATCACTCGCAACTGGACTGTTCAGTTTGTCTAGTCTAGACTAGACCAGATCTGAACAATCTGAGTCCAAGACTCGATATAATCAATCTTAGTCAGGCCTGGGCATTTTTTTTGGCTCAGGGGCCAAAATTAGAGAAAAAAAATGTGTCTGGAGGCCTGTATATCTATTTTTTTTAAAAACCAATACAAAACCTCACAATAAAGTCTGATTGAATGCTAAAAATGTTATGACAGACTGCCTTAAAAACGGAATGGAATTTATTTTTTTCCTAAGAACGATAATACCCTGAATTTTGTGAACATATGAACGTCACCCCTCCCCCCTCTCTCAATCGACATATTTTACAATCAAGCCAAATGCAACAAAAATGCAACAAAGACAGCAAAATATGAACGTGAAGGGTAAAAAAACAAAAAAAAAACATGTTAAGTTCTTGGTAAAGCGGGGGTTACCCCAGGATGCCGAGACAGGAGAAAGGGTGGAAATGACAAAAATGAAAGAATTGAATAAGACAAAAAGGGATAACTAAGGGCGATGGGGCAGAAACGCACACCATGAAATCTGGACAAAAAAGGTTCCTCAGCAGTCGACAGGAGAAAGGGCCAGGGCACACTGAGCAGGGCAAAAGTCCAACAAAAGTTATCCTTTTTACTTCAGGGGGACTAGGAGATAAACACACAGGATGTTAGGGAATTCAGGACGAAGGAGCGAAACATACCAGGTCTGGTGAAACAGGTGCATGCACGACAGGAGTACTGGAGACAATCACCGGCGAGGTCAAGCTGACATTGACAGCCCTAAATACCGGTGTGCTAATTGCAAGCAGGTGTGCCTCATTGTCCGTCCCTCACCGAGGACGAATCACTAAAAGCACAGGTTCAAACAAAGGAGAAGGCAGGAAAACACTAAAAACACTAAAAACACAACAAAACATCTACAATCTGATATATATGATATATCACTAAGCTTTAGAACTTTCTTGTAAAAATCTCCTTCTGCGTCTGTCCCTGACACCCACATTTCGGTCTGTGGAAACGCTCCCCTCCCACACTGCTTGGTGCCTCGTCTGACCTGCTGTGACGTAGATTACCATAGTAACTAGTAGGGTTGTACGGTACACAGGTATTAGTATAGTACCGCTGTAATATTGAATCATATTTGGTACCATACTGCCGCTGAAAAGTACCGGTTTGCCACACTCTTAATTTTTTTTGTTAAAATAAAGCCAATAATGCAATTTTTTCTGGTCCCCTTTATTTAGAAAAGTATCGAAAAGTACGGAAAAGTATTGAAATAATATTGGTATCAGGACAACACTAGTCACTAAAATGTCAAGCAAAAGCGCAGATTCCAACCATTGAAATACTTAGTATAGTTGAAGACTTACGGTCATTACAAAACATCACTGCACATCATAATGGCAGCTACACTTTCCATCTTAAAGATCTAAAAAAAAATATTTGGGAATGTCCGGCGGGCCAGATTGAAAAGCTTAACGGGCCGCATGTGGCCTTGATTTGCCCAGGTCTGATTTAAGTTTATGAGCATGAACTAACGAAGCCTACTTGCATGAGAGGCTAATTGTCTTCTAAGACAAACTGAACAGTCCAGTGGAAATCAGTTAAAATGCCCTGAAAATATCACTTGGTTCTGGTTTTTGTATTTGCACTGTCATTTTTTGCGTGAATTTTGGTAATGAGCTTATATATGTGTTGACCCTGACAATTATCTATGGCAGTGGTTCTCAACCTGGGTTTGATCGAACCCTAAGGGTTCGGTGAGTCGCGTAGGTCAAGACACACTCGACTCATCGTGTAAATAAAAACTTCTCCCTATCGGCGTATTTTGGATACCACCAAACAACGTTCCCTCTAATTTTCCATCTGATTTGCAAGTGTGTAATTTCTGGTGAGTTCATGCACTGTGTTGGTTTTGTTCTTTGAACAAGGTGAGGTTCATGCACGGTTCATTTTGTGCCCTGTAAAAAAAAACATAACTTTGTGTTGATTTTGAAACATATATATATATATATATATATATATATATATATATATATATATATATATATATATATATATATATATATATATATATACATATATATACATATATATACATACATATATATATATATATATATATATGCAAGACTGTCTCAGAGAATTAGAATATTTTGATAAAGTCTTTTATTTTCCGTAATGCAACTAAAAACATGAAAATGCCATACATTCTGGATTCATTACACATCAATATAAAATATTGCAAGCATTTTATTATTTTAATGTTGCTGATTATGGCATACAGCTTAAGAAAACTCAAAAATCCTATCTAAAAACATTTGAATATTTCCTCAGACCAAGTAAAAAACTAAGATTTATTACAGCAAAATAAAATCAAACATTTGAAAATGTCAATTAATGCACTCAGTACTTGGTTGGGAATCCTTTTGCATGGATTACTGCATCAATACGGCGTGGCATGGAGGTAATCGGCCTGTGGCATTGCTGAGTTGTTATAGATGCCCAGGATGCTTCAATAGTGGCCTTTAGCTCATTTGCATTATTGGGCCTGGTGTCTTTCAGCTTCTTCTTCTCAATAACCCACAAATTCTCTATGAGGTTCAGGTCAGGGGAGTTGGCAGGCCAATGGAGGACAGTAATGCCATGGTCAGTACACCAGGTACTGGTGGTTTTGTCACTGTGGAGCAGGTGCCAGATCATGCTGGAAAATTAAATCATCAACTCCATAGAGCTTTACAACAGATGGAAGCATGTGCACAGCTACATTGACTCTGGACTTGATGAAACACAGTGGACCAAAACCAGCAGCTGATATGCCTCCCCAAACCAATGCTGACTGAGGGAACTTCCGTTGTCTAAAGTTCACGAGTGCCTTGACCATGGGAATACGGCAATTGAAGCTGAGCTGTAACAACTTAGCAATGCCACAGGCCGATTGCCTCCATGCCACGCCGCATTGATGCAGTAATCCATGCAAAAGGATTCCCAGCCAAGTACTGAGTGCATTAATTGACATTTTCAAATGTTTGATTTTGTTTTGCTGTTATAAATCTTTGTTTTTTACTTGGTCTGAGGAAATATTCTAATTTTTTGAGACAGGATTTTTGAGTTTTCTTAAGCTGTATGCCATAATCAGCAATATTAAAATAATAAAAGGCTTGCAATATTTCAGTTGATGTGTAATGAATCCAGAATGTATGACATTTTCATGTTTTTAGTTGCATTACGGGAAATAAAGTACTTTATCACAATATTCTAATTCTCTGAGACTGTCCTGTGTCTGTGTATATATATTATTATTTATTTATTTATTTATTTATTTTATTTTTTTCACTAAAGAAGGGTTCGGTGAATGCACATTTGAAACTGGTGGGGTTTGTTACCTCCAACAAGGTTAAGAACCACTGATCTATGGTGTATGATACAGTAATGAAATCTTGGCTGATTCATGTATTGTTGCCTTTCCTATTGGTAAGTTCCTGCAGGCTGGGCCTTAGGTAGAAATGAGCTGCTATTCAGTTGGCTCTCAACTGGAAGTACAACTTCTGAATGGCTGCTACAGTATGTGTGATAGTGAATAGGTATTTGCAATAATATAGCGGTTCCTTAGTCCTTCGTTTGTAGCCCAGAGGACCCTCCGAGCGCCTTCACCCGGCCACTTCAACACAACCACTATGTGGAAATACTTCATCACATCTTGGGTAATTCTTTTAAGTTAGAATGGGCTTCCATGTGCTAAAACCACGGGCATAAAATGTTCTGAAATAACTGCGTCAACCTGACAGTCGCAGTTTCAACCATTAGACTTAGACTTCCTTTTTTTGTCATTCAAATTTGACCTTTACAGTACAGATAAGAACGACAATATTTGCATTAGCTCATAGTAAGATAAAAGAATAATAAGGTGCAGATATAACTAGATTACTCTTCAGATAAATATATTGCACTTTTGCATATGCATCCATGTTTATGGATGTATGTTATATTGTCTTTATATTCCAGCCAGTTAATCCATTTGGGGGGGGGGGGGGTAATTGAGGGGATTATTTGAATGTGTTCAAGAGTCTTACGGCCTGAGGGAAGAAGTTGTTACAGAACCTGGAGGTTCTGGTACGGAGGCTGCGGAGCCTCTTTCTAAGAGTCCAGCAGTGAAAACAGTCCTTGCTGGGGGTGGGAGGAGTCTCGGTAGATTTTCTGAGCCCTGGTCAGGCAGTGGCTTTTTGCAATCTCCTGGATAGGAGGAAGAAGAGTCCTCACCACTCTCTGCAGAGACATTAGCTGTGTTGTTAACATTCCACGTTGTTAACATTGTATGTCCCGTGTTGTCTTTCCATAAGGCTCACCGATGTCATGTGGAGCTGATGTTGTCAAAGATGAAATGCATCAACAGAGTTAATCTTTACTTAGTATTGCCTGGAGAGTTGCTGATAGCAGTCTTGTTAGCATTTAGTGGCGTCCTGGTACTGGTACATCTCGTGTATAATTTTTTTTTTTTTTGACATTGCTTAAGCCAAAGGCTCATCAAAATATCATACGTATATGTCAGGTTCAAACGCTGATGACATCTAATAAACAGACAAGAAGCAAGGAATCATGCAGAGACAGAGTTAAATTTGGCTCAATGAGGAGAACGCATGGAGCTGCACACTTAGTCACAGTCTCGCTGTACGCTCCAAGGTACAGCTCCTGCTTCCCTCTATTTATTCAGGAGTTCCCCAGTCAACATCACTGAGGCCGGCTCTAAAAGGAGTGGTCACACATATTATGCAAACCAGCTCCGGTACGCACAATACGTGACGGAATGTGCTGGGGCCTTGTGATTTCGCCTTGTCTCTTCTTCGTATGCGTGCTGTCGTCTTATCTTCGTTGAGGTCCTTGAAGTCCTTGGCTGTTAGTGGCCTTGTGATTTCGCCTTGTCTCTACTTCGTTTGAGTGCTGTCATCTTATCTTCGTTGAGGTCCTTGAAGTCCTTGGCTGTTAGCGGCCTTGTGATTTCGCCTTGTCTCTACTTCGTTTGATCGCTATCTTCTTATCTTCGTTGAGGTCCTTGAAGTCCTTGGCTGTTAGCGGGTTAAAAGAAAGATAACATCTGCGGCTGAGGCCACCCCTCAGACAAGAAGTTTGGTCCTTGCACGGATACAAAAGTCTAACTTGAGCACAATAGCTAATTATAGCAACGGCCTTTAAGCATAAGAGTTGTGTGATAACCTAAACATAAATATTCTAACAGTATAACATATCACATGAAAACAGAAATGTTGTTGGTTAAAAAAAATGTTTATTATCGCCCATTCTTCTAATGTCTCTAAGGAAATGTGCAAGCAATGGCTGTTTTCGGTTATATCGACAATCGTTGATGTCAGTCAGCAAGTCAAAGGTTAGATCCTTGTTGTGTTTCTGTCTCCCCAGCTAACTTCCAATACAAGCCGTCTGTGCTGATGGTAGACGAGCTTCTGTCTGCATATCCTCACCAAATGACTTTCTCTGAAGCTGGCATGAGAATCATGATCAGCAGTCATTTCTCCCCAAAAACCCGCCTCGCCATGGCCTCCCGGATGCTGATCAATGAGGTACATGTCTGTTTGTTTTCCTGTACGAATACCGTACAACAGGCAAAATAATATTGTATTTTAGACAGAGCCAAGTACATGAACGTTTGAAATAAACTCCCAACAAAACATCACAGATTACACTGCAAAAAGTCAGTGTTCAAAAACAAGAAAAAAAATACAAAAATTAGGGGTAATTTATTTGACCAAAGCAAAATTATCTGCCAATAGAACAAAAAAAATTGGCTTGTCAAGACTTTCCAAAACCAGTAAAATTAGCTAACCTCAATGAACCCAAAAATACCCTAAAATAAGTATATTCTCACTAATAACTGTACTACTATATCAGTACATATTTTCTATTGTTTCTTTGAAAATAAAACAGCAAAAGTCCATCTGTTTTAATATGAGACACGATTGTGTCAAAGTGATGATTGATGGGGTGGAAGTTGAGGTGGGCGGGGTTTGGTGGTTGCGGAGGTGTATATTGTACCGTCCCGGAAGAGTTAGTGCTGCAAGGGGGCTGGGTATTTGTTCTGTTGTGTTTATGTTATGTTACGGCGCAGATGTTCTCCCGAAATGTGTTTGTCATTCTTGTTTGGTGTGAATTCACAGTGTGGCACATATTTGTAACAGTGTTAAAGTTGTTTATATGCCCACCCTCAGTGTGACCTGTATGGCTCTTGACCAAGTATGCCTTGCATTCACTTATGTGTGTGTGTAAAAGCTGCATATATCATGTGACTGGGCCGACACGCTGTTTGTATGAACGGAAAGCAGACGTGACAACAGGTTGTAGAGGACGCTAAAGGCAGTGCTTTTAAGGCACGCCCCCAATATTGTTGGGAGAAATTCGGGAGAATGGTTGCCCCGGGAGATTTTCGGGAGGGGCACTGAAATTCATGAGTCTCCCGGAAAAATCGGGAGGGTTGGCAAGTATGACCATAGTCAATAAGCTTCTTCTTTTTCTCTATCTTCTTGTTATGGGACATTCATCCTCCACTGTTGCCATTTCTAATATAAAGTAGTGTAAATTTCTTACTTATATCTGTCAGTAAACTCGCCATTAAAACGCTAAAACATACCGGTGTAGTGAGTATACATTATTCACCCAAGGAACTTTAGTTATTGGAGAGTTCTGGTCGGACGTTTTATTTTTACGGGACACATTTGTGGTGTTTTTGTTCCCGGATGAGGAGATGCTGTTCCGTTATTGATTGAAGTAAAGTCTGAATGTCATTTAAACAGTTAGCGCCATCTTTTGACACTTCTTCCACTCCCGTCCTTGCACGCTACACCGCTACAACAAAGATGACGAAGAAAAGACGCTGTCAAAGGTGAGCCACGTAAATAAGACCGCCCACAAAACGGCGCACCTTGAAGAGACTGTCAGAAAGCGGCTTGAAGATGATCTGTAAAACATAATCCATGCAACATTTATACCAAAGAACCACCATTACATGTTATGTAGACCACAAGGAAGAGTTTTAGATATACAAAAATTAAATAATAATATGACCCCTTTAATGCGCCCTATAATTCGGTGTATGAAAATAGACCTGAATAGACCCGCTCATTGGCAGTGCGCCTTTAAATCAGGTGCGCCCTATGGTCCGGAAAATGCGGTATGTGTACTGTAACTATGCTGCTCATAATGTGTTAAGAAAGAAGTTTAGCTTGGTGACTCTAAAGGTATTTTTGAAAACTTTTTTCCCCCAGTTGTTACCTAGCAATCTAACAAGGTATCTTACCAAGGTGTGTCGCAGACCGCATTCTCCAGATACCGATAAACCTTTGCTTTAAATGCTCCTGCATCACAGACAAGCTGCCATGAAAAGCAAGTTCTGATTTGCTGTGTTTAGGGCGAAATGCATCCCATAATTTAGATTGTTTTTACCTGAGGTGTTGTTGCCAGTGTCCACAGCTACCAGCCAAACTATATCGCCCCAATATGAACTTGAAGTGCCATTCCATTCCTAATCCATACGGTTCAATGTGATGTCGGTCCACCTTATGCAGCTATTCAACTCTTCTGGGATGGCTGTCCACAAGGTTGCGGAGTGTGTTTATAGGAATTTTCCACCATTCTTCCAAAAGCGCATTGGTGAGGTCACACACTGATGTTGGTCGAGAAGGCCTGGCTCTCAGTCGCCGTTGTAATTCATCCCAAAGGTGTTCAATCGGGTTCAGGTCAGACTATGTGCAGGCCAGTCAAGTTCATCCCCACCAGACTCTGTCATCCATGTCTTTATGGACCTTGTTATGTTGGAAGAGAAATGGGCCTGCTCAAAACTGTTCCCACGAGGTTGGGAGCATGGAATTGTCCAAAATGTATCCTGGAGCATTTAAAGTTCCTTTCACTGGAAGTAAGGGGCCAAGCCCAGCTCCTGGAAAACAACCCCACACCATAATTCTGATCATTTGAATGGGTGGTAAAATACTTTTGCCATGTGATGTTTTCACAAGCCTGACACACAACTTCTCAGATTGTACAAAACGTTAAACTGGAGTGGTCCAGGATGTGATCTTGGGTTACCGTGACACTGAATCTCATGGAATAGCATTAAACTTCTGCTTTAAGCTGTGTCAAATTTTAAAATCCTCAAATTGTGTCTGATCACCGCCAGAGACAACGACTCCTCAACACCACAGAGACTCGAGTCAACCGCGTCACCAATGGCGACTCTGATTCAGCAGCCAGGGCCCAGGACAGGGGGAGCCTGGAGAGCGGTATCGGCAGTGCTGAGCTGGGGATGAACGGCACGTGCGCACTACAGCGATTGGAGTCTGCAATGGAGAATGAAAACGAGGACAATGAGAACAACGAGAATGACGGGGAGGGACAGGGAGAAGACGGGAATGAAGGCCCGCTGGTGCCGTTCAAAGCTCCAGGTACAGTACGGATCGTATCAAAAATGACCAATTTCTGAGTGTACGTCTTTCTTTCTGTCCTCCTCTAGCGGGTGTGTGCAACAAGCTGAAGTGGTTAACCATGTGGCCGCTGTCTTTGCTTCTGTTCTTCACCGTGCCCAACTGTGCCAAGCGAGGCTGGGAGAAGTGGTTTTTGGTGTCATTCTTCACTGCTACAGTCTGGATCGCCGGCCTCTCCTACATCATGGTCTGGATGGTCAGTACAGGCAGCGTACATGCAGAAAACACACCTCTCGTCGATATGAAAGTGGCATCCTGTACTGATTGGAGTCCTGTACTGTACTGGTTTTAGGTGACTGTGATTGGCTTCACTCTTGGCATCCCAGATGTCATCATGGGCATCACGTTTCTGGCAGCGGGCACTAGTGTCCCAGACTGCATGGCCAGTGTTATAGTTGCTCGGCAAGGTATGTCCACACAAACAGACGATACACACATTTCTGAATTTCACATTATAAAAAGGAGAATTCAGAAGTGAGTAATTCAAAGAGGCCGAGATCCTACAAAACCTGTTTCCATATGAGTTGGGAAATTGTGTAAGATGTAAATATAAACGCAATACAATGATTTGCAAATCCTTTTCAACCCATATTCAATTGAATGCACTGCAAAGACAACATATTTGATGTACAAACTCTTTTTTTGCGAATAATAATTAACTTAGAATTTCATGGCTGCAACATGTGACAAAGTAGTTGGGAAAGGGCATGTTCACCACTGTGTTACATCACCTTTTCTTTTAACAACACTCAATAAACATTTGGGAACTGAGGAAACTAATTGTTGAAGCTTTGAAAGTGGAATTCTTTCCCATTCTTGTTTTATGTAGAGCTTCAGTCGTTCAACAGTCCGGGGTCTCCGCTGTTGTATTTTTCGCTTCATAATGCGCCACACGTTTTCCATGGGAGACAGGTCTGGACTGCAGGCAGGCCAGGAAAGTACCCGCACTCTTTTTTTTACGAAGCCACGCTGTTGTAACATGTGCTGAATGTGGCTTGGCATTGTTTTGCTGAAATAAGCAGGGGCGTCCATGAAAAACACGGCGCTTAGATGGCAGCCTATGTTGTTCCAAAACCTGTATGTACCTTTCAGCATTAATGGTGCCTTCACAGATGTGTAAGTTAACAATTTGAAATGTGGACTCGTCAGACCACGGAACACTTTTCCACTTTGCATCAGTCCATCTTAGTTGATCTCGGTCCCAGAGAAGCCGGCGGCGTTTCTGGATGTTGTTGATAAATGGCCTCTCGCTTTGCATAGTAGAGCTTTAACTTGCACTTACAGATGTAGCGACAAACTGTATTTGGTGACAGTGGTTTTCTGAAGTGTTCCTGAGCCCATGTGGTGATATCCTTCAGAGATTGATGTCGGTTTTTGATACAGTGCCGTCTGAGGGATCGAAGGTCACGGTCATTCAATGTTGGTTTCCGGCCATGCCGCTTACGTGGAGTGATTTCTCCAGATTTTCTGAACTTTTTGATGATATTATGGACCATAGATGTTGAAATCCCTAAATTTCTTGCAATTGCACTTTGAGAAACATTGTTCTTAAACTGTTTGACTATTTGCTCACGCAGTTGTGGACAAAGGGTTGTACCTCGCCCCATCCTTTCTTGTGAAAGACTGAGCATTTTTTGGAAAGCTGTTTTTATACCCAATCATGGCACCCCCCGGTTCCTAATTAGCCTGCACACCTGTGGGATGTTCCAAATAAGTGTTTGATGAGCATTCTTCAACATTATCAGTATTTATTGCCAACTTTCCCAACTTCTTTGTCACGTGTTGCTGGCATTAAATTCTAAAGTTAATGATTATTGGCAAAAAAAAATGTTTATCAGTTTGAACATCAAATATGTTGTCTTTGTAGCATATTCAACTGAATATAGGTTGAAAATGATTTGCAAATCATTGTTTTCCGTTTATTTGCAAATTATTGTTTTCCGTTTATATTTACATCCAACACAATTTCCCAACTCATATGGAAACGGGGTTTGTAATTGTGTATTGACGAGCAAGGAAAACAGTCTGCTAGTTATTTTCCGAGACTGCTGTGAATGAGTGCAGATAGTAGACTGGCTCACAGACCTTGACGGTGTTGTTACCCTTGCCACAGGTCTGGGAGACATGGCCATCTCCAACTCCATTGGCAGTAATGTGTTTGACATCCTCGTGGGCCTGGGCCTGCCCTGGGCTCTGCAAACACTCTGCATAGACTACGGCTCCAACGTGAGTTCTTGTCAAAACCCCGGGAAATCGACCAAAATAGAAAATAACTATAAAGAAATATGCGGTGGGTTTAAATATTTTGCTTTATTAAGTGTATCACTCAGTGTTCGGACACGTTTGCCTTAAACTTATCCAGAAGCGTCCGATGCCTCACAATCAAACACTGTAATGTTAAAATACTGAACAGATGTTTACCTTATCCCAATACAAATCCATTCCGTATTTTAACATAAAAGTGTTTGATTGTGAGGCATTAAAAGCCACAAAATGCAACAGGTCCATCAGACCCAACAAACGTTGGCTAAGTAACAACAATATGAACGTTGCACGGAAAATTTCCCTGGAAATTTCTGCATCCCACAGGGATTCTTCTTTTGTGTTTCTCCACCTGCGGTTCCCACACAAGGTTGCAAGATTGTTTGTCAACCCTGTCTGCTCTCATTTTCTCGCACATTTGACCCTCTGATATTCTGTGTACTTACACTCTGTCCTCCTCCTGTCTAAGCCTGCTGTGTGTATGTGTGTGGGTGGGTGGGTAGGTTGATGGGTATGTGTGGTACACAGAACATAAATTTCCACACTTCTAATAGACCCGGATATCTTATATGTAATAGAAATGTGTAGGGGAGGAGAGTGTATGGTGTGTGGTCATTAAATATGTATTCTGTTATATGTTCTTCACAGAAAATGAGCCAAGTCAGTGATTCTCAGTTTAAAAAATGTATTCATTGTATCATTTTTTTTATTATAAAAAATTAAAAACCTGTTCCACAGACCCGAACACCACACAAGGGTTCATTGCTCCATCTACCTCTGCATCCATACAGCCGTTCATGTTTTGATTGGTTGAGGACGAGCTTAATTTCACTAATAAGAAGGTGTTGTCATGTGTCATTGTCTGTTTACCTTCGCTTTGGTTATACAAAGGAAGAATAATGTGACCACACAATGAAAAAGCCTTTATTGATCATTAAAACTAATTTTATTTAAAGACCTGAAAGGGGGCATCTGATTGAAGAAGTTAAAAGCTAGTGTGTAAATGATGTGTACTTCTGGTCTTGTCATCCTCGTCCGGACAGAAAGATGACACGAAAGAGATATCGGAGATGCTTTACTGAACCAAAAATTGCTGTATTACAAGCGAGTGTCGTTATACAGGACTGCAGTACCTAGAGGAGGTCAAGTCAAAAAATTAGTCACTTCAAACTTGGAGAACCCAAACCATAAGTTTGCTAAGTCAAGAGAGCACTTCCTGACCATAAAAGAATATATTCGTGTATAAGTGTCTGGATCAGAATCAGAATCAGAATCAGAATCAGACATACTTTATTAATCCCCGAGGGGAAATTAAAATTTTCAGCATTCTCATTCAAGATCAGACAAACATTACAGGGAGACAGAACAGGATTGCTGACGGGTCTGCCATCTTCCGGCGCCCCTTACAAAAAAGGTGAGATACAGGTAAACAAGTGGGGGGAAATAAAAAAAATTAAAAGTATCGGTCTAAGCCTGGGCCCCTGGAGAGAGGGTCCAGACTGAGGCCAAGGGAAAAAAACAACTCATAGCCATAGCACACATCCCTCTTACATATGTGTAAGAGGGAAACATCAAACATTAAAGAAAACAAAGGACATTAAAGACATTAAAAGAGCAGAGCTGATGCAACCAGCCACTTCTACATACAGCTATGAATAAAATGTAAAAGAAAACTCATAACTTAAATGCTGGCGTTGAGCGAGACAGGTAGTCTCTTCTCAAGGATAGGGCTATCACTTTTGCATTCCGAAGTCCCAATTAGGGCCTCTTCCCTACGAGAAGTGATCCAATCCACCTGCGAATGTCAAAACTAAGGGGCGTTATCTTATTTTGTGCTCAAACTGAAGTACCACTGTTGACTTAAACTTGGTGGTTTGCTTTCTCCAAGATGAATATGAACATTCACCACATGCAAAACATAATATGAGTTAATTAATTCACTTCATAAGCGACAAATCTATCATTTCAGGCAAACTTGTCTGATCAATAAGGGGACCTTTTAGATAGATAGATAGATAGATAGATAGATAGATAGATAGATGGATAGATAGATAGATAGATAGATAGATAGATAGATAGATAGATAGATAGATAGATAGATAGATAGATAGATAGATAGATAGATAGATAGATAGATAGATAGATAGATAGATAGATAGATAGATAGATAGTACTTTATTTATTCCGTCAGGAGAGTTCCTTCAGGAAAATTACAATTTTCAGCACAATCCCATTCAAGATCAGACAAACATTACAGGGAGACAGAACAGGATTGCTGACGGGTCTGCCGGAGAAAAAAAATAGAAGATTAAACTAAAATAAAAATAAAAAATCGGTCTTAGCCTAGGCCCTGGAGTGGGGGTGCAGACTGAGGCCAATGGAAAAAAACAACAACTCATAGCCATAGTACACATCCCTCTTACATGTGTGTAAGAGGGAAACATCAAAGAACACAGAGGACATTAAAGACATTAAAGCAGCAGATACAACCAGACACTTGTACATACAGCTATGAATAAAAAATAAAATAAACATATACACTGTGGTGGCCTCTGTGGTGTTCCACGCCATCGTCTGCTGGGGAGGAGGGAGCATGGTCAGAGACAGAAGCACACCCAACAAAGCAACCAAGACAGCCGACTCCACTCTCGGCCAATGTCCAGTCCAAATGGATGAGCGACGATACGTCCAAGGTGACTGAGGTGTCCGACACCTGCTCACCCAGTCAAGACCCCGCGAAGCCTCTCCGTCCCAGCGCTCAGTGCTAGCTCCGCAGCCCTGTCCCCTCATTCGCATCTCCTCCAGTCCCTCCAAACAGACTCTGGTGTAGCAGAGACCCAGCAGCTGGTCTCCATGGCCAAAAGGCTCCCGGGAGGCAGATCCAGAAGTCCACGAAAAAAGCACCACAGAGGTCACGAAAGTGCCACCCCTTGTCACACAGTCCCAAAGGGTCCCGGACCAAAAGGCCAAAAAATATAATAACACATGAAAACAAGAGGGAAACACAAAAGGATGACACAAGAGCACAGAGCTCCTGCCTACAGCAGCCACTACAGCAGCGCCATCTTGGGAAAAAAATCAAATAAAATAAAAAATAAGTGCTAATAAACATATTATTATGCAAGAATGAGCTGAAATGATTGAAAAACTGAACGATAAAGAGATTGACAAAAGGGAATATGTACAGAAACTAAAGCAAATACTAAGCAGATCAGAACTATTTTGGTAAGAACCTTGTAGCTTTCATTGAATGACTCTTTTATCACTTCAGATCCATCTGAACAGCAGGGGACTCATTTTCTCTGTCGGACTCTTACTGGCCTCAGTCTTCTTCACAGTAAGTCAACATCTTCATTCATATGACAATTGCACATCAGGATTGTATAACTCGTTTTTATTAAGTGGCCACATCGCAATTATTGCTGCCCTCACAGGGCCGTTTTTAAAGGTGAACATATTTAATACAAACGTACAACAGCCTTGTTCCGTTATTTGCATAGGAAACTGTTTTTGATTAGTACAATATATGGTTTAGTAACACATTGATGTAAGTCAAGGGGACCAGCAGTTATAAAAGTATTTATTTTTGATAACCAAAAAAAGGTTCTTGCATGATCAGATAATGTTAAAATGCAAAACATAAGCAGTACATTTTTCTTACATTTAGCCAGAAAGTGCTTTATTTTTTCCAGCCTACATAAAATAATATATGCACATTACACTGTGATTTCAAGGGCCAAGTAAAATAATGTGGCAAGCCATGTTAAAGGGGAACTGCACTTCAAACAATCATTTTGCAAAGTGATCGCTGCAGACACGAGCATAATACGATTGTATCCCACAAGATGATGAAAGTGATATTTTGTAAGAGCAATTTCCTTCGACACACTTTAGTTTTTTTCCTGACTTAATACCTTTAAGAAACACTTCTTTCGGGACTATATGAACGCTACCTAAGAGCAGAACAGCAGTACGGAATTTTCTGCTCAAACTCTACACTTTCACCTGTTTTAATGCTACGCTCAAGCTGTTGGAGCATCATGTCAATTAAGCCGCGCAGAAGAAAAAACGATGTAGTGTCATATGCAACCCAGGTATTGGTAGAATGGAGCGACTCCCATTGCCTTCATTGTAAGCAAACTTTTGTTGGCATTTATAAAATGCACAAAAAATGGAAACCATGTGTGCTTTTCTTACATACGGACTGTGAATGATAGGAAACATTTTTTTAAAAGTGTAGTTCCCCTTTAGAATATTTCGCAGGCCATATAAAACAATGTGGGAAGCCAGATCAGGCCCCACGGGCCAAGTGGTATAGAAAATGAACAAATAAATACAACTTGTGTTAATTTTGCACACAATACACAAATGTTTTATTTTTGATTCTGGTGTGCTTGTTGCGATCCGTTACCCGGATCTTTACATATTGTTTATTGTTCCATTGTTGTCTCATTCTCCGTCTGACCCGCTTACTTCCTGTTTAGTCAGTCACCTTGGTTACTCATTAGTTCACCTGCTAGTCACGGTCCCGCACACCTGCTACAGTTAATCACCTTCACTTTATAAGCCTTCCTCTTTTGTTTGTTCAGCCTGGGTTCATAATTTGCTTTCACGCAATGAGTTACACCTGCATTTTTTCACGTATGTATATTCTCGCTAGCTTTTCAAGCTAAGCTGTTGTTTATTCCAGCTCTCATGCTGTATGTTTTTTTTCTCCCATTTATGTGCCAACGTGCCAGTTTAGTTTTCATTATTGTATATCCTAGTTCTCATCCTAGCGTTTTTGGTTTGCCTTTTGTTAGCTCCAGTGTTTCTGTTCAGAGCCTGCTTTTAGTTAAATAAATCCTTAAATCTTACCTTTGCTGTGTTCAATTTCGACGCATCCTCGAGGGAATTGAACCCAGCACCACAATGCCAAACAGGCGTAATAGTGCTGTAGATTGTTGAACATTGTTCTTAATTTAATTGAAGTGTCAAGCTAGTTACGAAAAAAATAAAAACCTTTTCTGCTCTGTATTTGTGCCTAGGCTTCAAAAAAATGTGGTTTCGAATGTTTACTGTTGGCAGGCTTATTTATTTTTCAAAGTTATCAACCCTAACCGTCAGGTACGAACATTTGACAAAATTTTCAGGAAATTTTTTAAATTTTAGAAAGTCCGACTGTCTATGGCAGACCTGGGCAAATTAAGGCCCGGGGGCCACATGCAGCCTGATAAGTTTTTCAATCTGGCCCACCGGACATTCCCAAATTATTTTTTTAGATCTTGAAGATGGAAAGTGTACCCGCCATTATGATGTGCGGTCATGTTTTCTAATGTATGTAAGTCCTGAACTATACAAAGTATTTTAAGTGATTGGAATCTGCGCTTTTGCATGATATACTAGTTACTATTGTAATCTAATGAGTTACTATGGTAATCTAAGTCACAGCAGCTCAGACGAGGAACCAAGCACTGTGGCCGGGGAGAGTTTCCACAGAGTGTTTTCCAGAGCGGCCAGCCTGAAATGCGGGTGTCAGGGACAGACGCGGAAGCAGATTTTTACAAAGTTGTAAAACTTAGTGATATATCAGATATATCAGACTGTAGGTGGGCTTCTTTTTTAACCTTTCACGTTCATATTTCACTGCTTGTTGAATTTTTGTTGCCTTTCGAGAGGGTGTGTGATGTTTATTCATATGTTGTCAATATTCAGTGTTTTATGGTTCATAATTAATATTGTAAATCCCAAATTCTGTATTTTTATGTACTGTACATTCTGGGTGTCTCATTCAGTAAAAAAAATATATATATTCTGTTATTTAAGGCGGACTGTCATAACATTTGTAGCATTCAATCAGACATAGTGAGGTTTTGTATTAGTGTTCCTAAAAAAATAGGACCCAACCACACAAACTGTACAGTGGATTTTTACCATTTACACACATATAAATATATATATATATATATATATATATCAGTGACGTGCGTTGAGGTTCATGGCTGGTGAGACACTGACTTCATCACAGTCAGATTTACAAACATATGAACCCTATAGAGTATCTTATTTACCATTTGACTGGCAGCAGTTAACGGGTTATGTTTAAAAGCTCATACCAGCATTCTTCCCTGCTTGGCACTCAGCATCAAGGGTTGGAATTGGAGGTTAAATCACCAAAAATGATTCCTGGGCGCGGCACGCTGCTGCCCACTGTTCCCCTCACCTCCCACGGGGTGAACTAGGGGATGGGTCAAATGCAGAGGACAAATTTCACCACACCTAGTGTGTGTGACAATCATTAGTACTTTAACTTGACTTTAAATTTACACATACACACTGTAGCACACAAAAAAAGCACATTGAATAAAAAAAACGTTATTATGGTCTTACCTTTACTTATAAATGAAGTCCATGCGCCACTCCTTTTGAACAAAAGCATTGATAACTTGTTTATAGAAGTCTTTCTTAGCTTTCTTCAGTATTAAAATTCTCTGTCTCCATGGAGATCTTCCTTTAATTATTACCTCTTGCTTCGATTGAAAGTCCAGTTTGGAAAACTGTTATATTTTAGATATGTAATCCTCCATGTTAAAAGGCCAGGCGAGAGGAAAACATAAACAAACGCTGCTAACTGTTGCTGCTTGTTGTCATTTCTTCTGCAGCCGAGTAGTCGCAAGAATGATCTCTGGGATCACTAGCGCCCTCTACCACCAGGACTTGGGATTACTGCGAGCCTCACCCAGTGCGTCTTCGCAGCCGTTTTATGATTGCTCAGCACCAGAAATACGTTACTCACATACAGTTGTTGACAAAATACACTGTACATTATATACCTCAGCTAACTAAACTATGGAAATGTATAATATAATTCATATAGCAACACGGTCTCACTGCACAGCAGACAGCAGTTAGCCGAGTCATTGCGCAATCCATGGGGAGGCTCAGTTGGCTGTGACTCACCGCAAGTCTCTTCTCAGTATTTGAACAGCAAATGTGAAAATTCAGCGATTTTGAATACAAACAATCTAAAACTGGTGAAGTTAAATGGAAAATAACTTTATAGTATAATCACTGGATACATATAACAATTTAATTTTTTTTTTTCTTTTTACTTTTTTTTTCTTTCCATGATGGCAGGTGAGGCCCCGCCTCACCTGCCTAACCTTGACTGCACGTCACTGATCTATATAAATATACAAACCCCGTTTCCAATGAGTTGGGAAATTGTGTTAGATGTAAATATAAACGGAATACGATGATTTGCAAATCATTTTCAACCCATATTCAGTTGAATATGCTACAAAGACGACATATTTGATGTTCAAACTGATAAACTTTTTTTTGTGTGCAAATAATCATTAACTTTAGAATTTAAACCCAGCAACACGTGACAAAGAAGTTGGTAAAGGTGGCAATAAATACTGATAAAGTTGAGGAATGCTCATCAAACACTTATATGGAACATCCTACAGGTGTGCAGGCTAATTGGGAACCGTTGGGTGCCATGATTGGGTATAAAAGCAGCTTCCATGAAATGCTTAGTAATTCACAAACAAGGATGGGACGAGGGTCACCACTTGGTAAGCAAAATGTCAAACAGTTTTAAAACAACATTTCTAACAAGCTGTTGCAAGGAATTTAGGGATTTTACCATCCACGGTCCGTATAATAATCAAAAAGTCTGGAGAAATCACTGCACGTAAGCGATGATATTACGGACTTTTGATCCCTCAGGCGGTACAGCATTTAAAACCGACATCAGTATGTAAAGGATATCACCACATGGGCTCAGGAACACTTCATAAAACCACTGTCAGTAACTACAGTTGGTCACTACATCTGTAAGTGCAAGTTAAAACTCTACTATGCAAAGCCAAACCCATTTATCAACAATATCCTGAAACGCCGCCGGCTTGGCTGGGCCCGAGCTCACCAAAGATGGACTGATGCAAAGTGGAAAGGTGTTCTTTGGTCTGACGAGTCCACATTTCAAATTATATTTGGAAAAAGAGGACGTAGTGTCCTCCAGAACTAAGAGGAAAATAACCATTCAGATTGTTATCGGCGCAAAGTTCAAAAGCCAGCATCTGTGATAGTATGGGGGTGTATTAGTGCCCAAGGCATGAGTAACTTACACATCTGTGAAGGTACTATTAATGCTGAAAGGTCCACACAGGTTTTGAAACATCATATGTTGTCATCCAAGTAACGCCCCTGCTTATTTCAGCAAGACAAGTGTTACAACAGCGTGGCTTCGTAAAAAAAGAGTGCGGGTACTTTCTTGGCCCGCCTGCAGTCCAGACCTGTCTCCCATCGACAATGCGTGGCGCATTACGAAGCGTAAAATACGACAGCGGAGACCCCGGACTGTTGAACGACTGAAGCTCTACATAAAACAAGAATGGGAAAGAATTCCACTTTCAAAGCTTCAACAATTAGTTTCCTCAGTTCCCAAACATTTATTGAGTGTTGTTAAAAGAAAAGGTGATGTAACACAGTGGTGAACATGTCCTTTCCCAAATACTTTGGCACGTGTTGCAGCCATAAAATTCCAAGTTAATTATTATTTGCAAAAAAAATTAAATTTTATGAGTTTGAACATCAAATATCTTGTCTTCGCAGTGCATTCAATTGAATGTGGGTTGGTAAGGATTTGCAAATCATTGTATTCCGTTTATATGTACGTCTAACACAATTTCCCAACTCATATGGAAACGGTGTTTGTATATATATATATATATATATATATATACGGGCCCCCATATACATTTATTTTCTCTAAATTTGCCCCCCCCCAGTCAAAATAAATGCCCAGGCCTGGTCTTTGGCATCTTGCTCAGTATTGTTACTTATTCTTGAAAGGCTTTTTCTTTGAATGTAAGTCGTGTGTCTAAACAAGAGCAGGAAATTAGCAGGATAAGGCCCCTTAAGCAGAAATTGGTCTGGGTTCTTGTGGGTTTAAAGCAAATGAATAAATGTGCATAAATGAATTAATGTAATGTTCCTTGTCTTTCATGCCTGCAGGTCCTGGGAGTCCATTTAAACAAATGGACTCTGGACTGGAAATTAGGCTCGGTCTGCCTCGCAATGTATGCCATCTTCCTCTGTTTCTCCGTCCTCATCGAGTTCAACGTTTTCACCTTCGTCAACCTCCCGATGTGCCGAGACATCCACTGATGTCTGCTTGTTCTCCGTGTAAGCCAGGAGGGAACTTCTTTTGTCCGGGTGCCTCCAGACAAACTCACTCCTTTTTTTTTTTTGCGCTGCCGTGACTGCACGCCAGAGCGGAAAAAGCGTTTTGGGGGACGGGACGGGAGGCGGGGAGATTGAGTCTTTTCTACTACACCAAAGGTTTGGCAGACCTGAATTTAACTGCTGGTGCAAGACACTGCCAGAAATGTGAAGTTTTCACTGGATTCTTCATTTTTTGAAGAAGTTTTACATTAAACCACTTAAGTTATTGGTTAGTAAAAATATAAATTTTTCTGTACACATTTCAACTGATAATAACGCAATAGGAATATTGCACTGTATAGCACTTTTCATAAGCAATCCGCCCCAAAAGGTCTGACAAAAACAGAATTGTTAAAAAAAAAAAAAACCAAGCAAATTTTCCCATGGGAAATAGTGTACCATATTTTTCACTTAAAATCCTTTCATTTTCTCAAAAATTGACAGTGCGCCTTATAACCCGGTGCGCCCAATGTACAGCATAATTCTGGTTGTGCTTACTGACATCAAATCAATTTTATTTGATACATGGTGTAATAAGACCAGTGGATGGTGGTTTCACATAAGAGCAACGTGTCGACTGCAATATGATGGCAGTAAACAACACCATACTACTACATACATGCATGCTCAGTGTATGTATGCATGTATGTATGTAGTAGTATCAGTTTTATTAGTGCATGTTGTTGTATCATCTATTTGCAATATATTGTCACATTTGTATCGTAGTATTTAAATGGATGCCATTGAGATTAACCAAATGCGACTATTTAAACGTGGCACTTTGGCGGAATAAGTGGATGCCAGTCAGGTGTTTATGATGACTTGTAATGAAGAACATATGCCGAACTCGCACTAGGCCCTTAGTACTGTGCAGGACTTCTGCTCAAACTGGCCTGTTTACTGCAAAACTTTGTGACTTTTCACCAGTCTTCTCTTGAATTGACCACTGCGCAAAAGAGGGCGGTTGTCATTGAGTACAAAACCCAAAAACCAGTGAAGTTGGCACGTTGTGTAAATGGTAAATACAAACAGAATACAATGATTTGCAAATCCTTTTCAACTTATATTTAATTGAATAGACTGCAATGACAAGATACTTAACATTTAACCTGGAAAACTTTATTTTTTTGCAAATATTAGCTCGTTTGGAATTTGATGCCTGCAACATGTTTCAAAAAAGTTGGCACAAGTAGCAAAAATGACTGAGAAAGTTGAGGAATGCTCATCAAACACTTAATTGGAAGATCCCACGGGTGAGCAGGCTAATTGGGAACAGGTGGGTGTCATGATCGGGTGTCAAAGCAGCTTGCATGAAATGCTGTCATTCACAAACAAGGACGGGGCGAGGGTCACCACTTTGTGAACAAATTGTTTAAGAACAACATTTGTCAACAAGTTATTGCAAGGACTTTAGCGATTTCAACGTCTACAGTCCGTAATATAATCAAAAGGTTCAGAAAATGTGGAGAAATCACTGCATGTAAGCAGTGATATTACGGATCTTCGATACCTTGGGCAGGAACCACATCTAAAAGCGACATCAGTGTGGAAAGGATATAACCACATGGGCTCAGGAACACTTCAGAAAACCACTGTCAGTAACTACAGTCCGTCACTACATCTGTAAGGGCAAGATAAAATTCTACTATGCCAAGTGAAAGCCAATAATCAACAACACCCAGAAACACCGCCAGCTTCGCTGGGTCCGATCTCATCAACATTGGACTCATGCAAAGAGGAAAAGTGTTCTGTGGTCTGACGAGTGCACATTTAGAATTGTTTTTGGAAACTGTGGACGTTGTGTCATCCGGACCAAAGAAGAAAGGAACCATCCGGATTGTTATAGGCAGAAAGTTGAAAAGCCAGCATCTATGATGGTATGGGGGTGTATTAGTCCCCAAGGCATGGTTAACTTACACATCTGTAAAGGCACCATTAATTCTAAAAAGTACATACAGGTTTTGGAGCAACATATATTGCCATCCAAGCAACGTTATCATGGACGCCCCTGCTTATTTCAGCAAGACATTGCCAAGCCACGTGTTACAACAGCGTGGCTCCGTAGTAAAAGACTGCGGGTATTAAACTGGCCTGCCTGTAGTCCAGACCTGTCTCCCATTGAAAATGTGTGGTGCATTATGAAGCCTAAAATACCACAAAGGAGACCACGGACTTGTTTAACAACTTAAGCTGTACGTCAAGCAAGACAGGGAAAGAATTCCACCTGGAAAGCTTCAAAATGTGGTCTCCTCAGTTCCCAATGTTGTTAAAAGGAAAGGCCATGTAACACAGTGGTAAAAATGCCCCTGTGCCAACTTTTTTTGCAATGTGTTGCTGCCATTAAATTCTAAGCAAAAAAAAATATGATTCTCAATTGGAACATTAAATTGTCTTTGCAGTCTATTCAATTAAATATAAATAGAAAAGGATTGGCAAATCATTGTATTCTGTTTTTATTTAGGAATTACACAACATGCCAACTTCATGGGTTTTGGGGTTTGTACAATATTGTACACTGTCTCCTTGTACTTATATCTCATGTGTGAAACAAAATCTAAAATGTGTTTAAAATGTGCAGGTTTACGGTATCAAAAATAAGAATTTTTGAAGTGATGCCGTAAAATTCAGATTGGCGGTGCTCTTCTGTTACAGAAAATGTGCATGCCTCGTTTTCATTGCTGATTTTTTTTTGTGTGGAGCACTGGTAAATACAGATATGGAAGTATCATTTCTGACAATCACATTCAGATTTATTGGCCGGCTATGTTCGAACCATGATGACTTTGACTTAGTTTAATGCAAGAAAAAAGCAGCTATATTTAAAGTGTTTTGACTGCAATTACACAGTTAATTGTGGCTAATTAATGTTGTTGATGTGCAAGGCAATACCTCACTTTTGTTGGTTTCGAGGCAATAAGCTCAAAGCCAGAGTGGAAACAGCCAAAAGTCTTCCTGGAATAAACAGCGTTGAATACACTTAAACACCCCAGAATTGTGTTTTTACTTTGTGTTACTCTAAGTCAGAGCTGGAGTAATATTTTCTACTCGGGTAGCCAATGTGTATGTGTGTATAATCAATTCGAGGAGAGGAAATAATTGTTACCTCAGTAGATGCATTTAAGTCCCATCTTAAAACTCATTTGTATACTCTAGCCTTTAAATTGACCCCCTTTTTAGACCAGTTGATCTGCTGTCTGTTTTCTGCTCTGCCCCCCTGTCCTTCGTGGAGAGAGAGGCGGGGGGGGGGGGCACAGATTCGGTAACCACAGATGGTGCGCTAATTGTCCAAAGTCGGGTCCTAGGGTGGACCACTCAGCGGTGCATCAGTTGGAGACGTCTCTGCGCTGCTGACCTGTCTCCAATCGGGATGGTCTCCTGCTGGCCCCACTATAGACTGGACTCTCAATATTATGTTAGATCCACTATGGACTGGACTCTCACTATTATGTTAGATCCACTATGGACTGGACTCTCACTATTATGTTAGATCCACTATGGACTGGACTCTCAATATTATGTTAGATCCACTATGGACTGGACTCTCAATATTATGTTGGATCCACTATGGACTGGACTCTCACTATTATGTTAGATCCACTATGGACTGGACTCTCACTATTATGTTAGATCCACTATAAACCGAACTCTCACTATTATGTTGGATCCACAATGGACTGGACTCTCAATATTATGTTAGATCCACTATAAACTGGACTCTACTCCCACTATTATGTTAGATCCACTATAGACTGGACTCTCAATATTATGTTAGATCCACTATGGACTGGACTCTCACTATTATGTTAGATCCACTATGGACTGGACTCTCACTATTATGTTAGATCCACAATGGACTGGACTCTCTCACTTTTATGTTAGATCCACTATGGACTGGACTCTCTCACTATTATGCTAGATCCACTAGGAACTGGATTCTCACACTTATGTTGCATCCACTATGGACTGGACTCTCACTATTATGTTAGATCCACTATAAACTGGACTCTCACTATTATGTTAGATCCACTATGGACTGGACTCTCACTATTATGTTAGATCCACTATAAACTGGACTCTCACTATTATGTTAGATCCACTATGGACTGGACTCTCAATATTATGTTAGATCCACTATGGACTGGACTCTCAATATTATGTTAACTCCACTATGGACTGGACTCTCTTACTATTCTGCTAAATACACTATGGACTGGACTCTCACACTATTATGTTAGATCCACTATTGACTGGACTCTCACTATTATGTTAGATCTACTATGGACTGGACTCTCACACTATTATGCTAGATCCACTATGGACTAGACTCACACACTGTTATGTTAGATCCACTATGGACTGGACTCTCACTATTATGTTAAATCTACTATAATATGTTAGATCCACAATGGACTGGACTCTCAATATTATGTTAGATCCACTATAAACTGGACTCTCACTATTATGTTAGATCCACTATGGACTGGACTCTCAATATTATGTTAGATCCACTATGGACTGGACTCTCAATATTATGTTAGATCCACTATGGACTGGACTCTCAATATTATGTTAGATCCACTATGGACTGGACTCTCACACTATTATGTTAGATCCACTATTGACTGGACTCTCACTATTATGTTAGATCCACTATGGACTGGACTCTCACACTATTATGCTAGATCCACTATGGACTAGACTCACACACTGTTATGTTAGATCCACTATGGACTGGACTCTCACTATTATGTTAAATCTACTATAATACGTTAGATCCACAATGGACTGGACTCTCAATATTATGTTAGATCCACTATAAACTGGACTCTCACTATTATGTTAGATCCACTATGGACTGGACTCTCAATATTATGTTAGATCCACTATGGACTGGACTCTCAATATTATGTTAGATCCACTATGGACTGGACTCTCAATATTATGTTAGATCCACTATGGACTGGACTCTCACTATTATGTTAGATCCACTATGGACTGGACTCTCAATATTATGTTGGATCCACTATGGACTGGACTCTCAATATCATGTTAGATCCACTATGGACTGGACTCTCAATATTATGTTAGCTCCACTATGGAATGGAATCTCTCACTATTATGTTAGATCCACTATTGACTTGACTCTCACTTTTACGTTAGATCCACTATGGACTGGACTCTCACACTGTTATGTTAGATCCAATATGGACTGGACCCTCACAATATTATGCTAGATCCAAAATGGACTGGACTCTCTCACTTTTATGTTAGATCCACTATGGACTGGACTCTCTCACTATTATGCTAGATCCACTAGGAACTGGATTCTCACACTTATGTTGCATCCACTATGGACTGGACTTTCACACTATTATGTTAGATCCACTATGGACTGGACTCTCACAATATTATGTTAGATCCACTATGGACTGGACTCTCACACTATTATGTTAGATCCACTATGGACTGGACTCTCACAATATCATGTTAGATCCACTATTGACTGGACTCTCACTTTTATGTTAGATCCACTATGGACTGGACTCTCACACTATTATGCTAGATCCACTATGGACTGGATTCTCACACTTATGTTACATCCACTATGGACTGGACTTTCACACTATTATGTTAGATCCACTATGGACTGGACTCTCACACTATTATGTTAGATCCACTATGGACTGGACTCTCACAATATTATGTTAGATCCACTATGGACTGGACTCTCTAACTTTTATGTTAGATCCACTATGGACTGGACTCTCTCACTATTATGTTACATCCACTCTGGACTGGACTTTCACAATATTATGTTAGATCCACTATGGACTGGACTCACAATATTATGTTAGATCCACTATGGACTGGACTCTCACACTATTATGTTAGATCCACTATGGACTGGACTCTCTCACTATTATGCTGGATCCACTATGGACTGGACTCTCAATATTATGTTGGATCCACTATGGACTGGACTTTCACAATATTATGCTAGATCCACTAGGGACTGGATTCTCACACTTATGTTACATCCACTATGGACTGGACTCTCACAATATTATGTTAGATCCACTATGGACTGGACTCTCACACTATTATGTTAGATCCACTATGGACTGGACTCACAATATTATGTTAGATCCACTATGGACTGGACTCTCACACTATTATGTTAGATCCACTATGGACTGGACTCTCACACTATTATGCTAGATCCACAATGGACTGGACTCTCACACTATTATGTTACATCCACTCTGGACTGGACTCTCACAATATTATGCTAGATCCACTATGGACTGGACTCAAAATATTATGTTAGATCCACTATGGACTGGACTCTCACACTATTATTCTAGATCCACAATGGACTGGACTCTCACAATATTATGTTAGATCCACTATGGACTGGACTCTCACACTATTATGTTAGATCCACTATGGACTGGACTCTCACACTATTATGCTAGATCCACAATGGACTGGACTCTCACACTATTATGTTACATCCACTCTGGACTGGACTCTCACAATATTATGCTAGATCCACTATGGACTGGACTCAAAATATTATGTTAGATCCACTATGGACTGGACTCTCACACTATTATGTTAGATCCACTATGGACTGGACTCTCACACTATTATGTTAGATCCACTATGGACTGGACTCTCTCACTATTATGCTAGATCCACTAGGGACTGGATTCTCACACTTATGTTACATCCACTATGGACTGGACTCTCACAATATTATGCTAGATCCACAATGGACTGGACTCACAATATTATGTTAGATCCACTATGGACTGGACTCTCACAATATTATGTTAGATCCACTGTGAACTGGACTCTCACAATATTATGTTAGATCCACTATGGACTGGACTCACAATATTATGTTGGATCCACTATGGACTGGACTCTCACACTATTATGTTAGATCCACTATGGACTGGAGTCTCACACTATTATGTTAGATCCACTATGGACTGGAGTCTCACAATATTATGTTACATCCACTCTGGACTGGACTCCCACACTATTATGTTAGATCCACTATGGAGTGGAGTCTCACAATATTATGTTAGATCCACTATGGACTGGACTCTCACAATATTATGTTAGATCCACTATGGACTGGACTCTCACAATATTATGTTAGATCCACTATGGACTGGACTCCCACACTATTATGTTGGATCCTATATGGACTGGACTCTCACTATTATGTTAGATCCACTATGGACTGGACTCTCACAATATTATGCTAGATCCACAATGGACTGGACTCTCACAACATTATGTTAGATCCACAATGGACTCGACTCTCACACTATTATGTTACATCCACTCTGGACTGGACTCTCACAATATTATGGTAGATCCACTATGGACTGGACTCACAATATTATGTTAGATCCACTATGGACTGGACTCTCACACTATTATGTTAGATCCACTATGGACTGGACTCTCTCACTATTATGTTAGATCCACTATGGACTGGACTCTCACACTATTATGTTAGATCCACTATGGACTGGATTCTCTCACTATTATGCTAGATCCACTAGGGACTGGATTCTCACACTTATGTTACATCCACTATGGACTGGACTTTCACATTATTATGTTAGATCCACTATGGACTGGACTCTCACAATATTATGTTAGATCCACTATGGACTGGACTCTCACACTATTATGTTAGATCCACTATGGACTGGACTCTCACACTATTATGTTAGATCCACTATGGACTGGACTCTCACACTATTATGTTAGATCCACTATGGACTGGGTTCTCACACTATTATGTTAGATCCACTATGGACTGGACTCTCACAATATTATGTTAGATCCACTATGGACTGGACTCTCACAATATTATGTTAGATCCACTATGGACTGGACTCCCACACTATTATGTTAGATCCACTATGGACTGGAGTCTCACAATATTATGTTGGATCCACTATGGACTGGACTCTCACAATATTATGTTAGATCCACTATGGACTGGACTCTCACAATATTATGTTAGATCCAATAGGACTGGACTCTCACTATTATGTTAGATCCACTATGGACTGGACTCTCACAATATTATGCTAGATCCACAATGGACTGGACTCTCACAATATTATGTTAGATCCACAATGGACTCGACTCTCACACTATTATGGTAGATCCACTATGGACTGGACTCACAATATTATGTTAGATCCACTATGGACTGGACTCTCACACTATTATGTTAGATCCACTATGGACTGGACTCTCTCACTATTATGTTAGATCCACTATGGACTGGACTATCACACTATTATGTTAGATCCACTATGGACTGGATTCTCTCACTATTATGCTAGATCCACTAGGGACTGGATTCTCACACTTATGTTACATCCACTATGGACTGGACTTTCACATTATTATGTTAGATCCACTATGGACTGGACTCTCACAATATTATGTTAGATCCACTATGGACTGGACTCTCACACTATTATGTTAGATCCGCTATGGACTGGGTTCTCACACTATTATGTTAGATCCACTATGGACTGGACTCCCACACTATTATGTTAGATCCACTATGGACTGGACTCTCACAATATTATGTTAGATCCACTATGGACTGGACTCTCACACTATTATGTTAGATCCACTATGGACTGGATTCTCACACTATTATGTTAGATCCACTATGGACTGGACTTTCACACTATTATGTTAGATCCACTATGGACTGGACTCTCACAATATTATGTTAGATCCACTATGGACTGGACTCTCACAATATTATGTTAGATCCACTATGGACTGGACTCTCTCACTATTATGTTAGATCCACTAGGGACTGGACTCTCACACTATTATGTTAGATCCACTCTGGACTGGACTTTCATAATATTATGTTAGATCCACTATGGACTGGACTCTCACAATATTATGTTAGATCCACTATGGACTGGACTCTCACACTATTATGTTAGATCCACTGTGGACTGGACTCTCTCACTTTTATGTTAGATCCACTATGGACTGGACTCCCACACTATTATGTTAGATCCACTGTGAACTGGACTCTCACTATTATGTTAGATCCACTATGGACTGGACTCTCACAATATTATGTTAGATCCACTATGGACTGGACTCTCACAATATTATGTTAGATCCACTATGGACTGGAGTCTCACAATATTATGTTAGATCCACTATGGACTGGACTCTCACTATTATGTTAGATCCACTATGGACTGGAGTCTCACAATATTATGTTAGATCCACTATGGACTGGACTCTCACAATATTATGTTAGATCCACTATGGACTGGACTCTCACAATATTATGTTAGATCCACTATGGACTGGACTCTCACAATATTATGTTAGATCCACTATGGACTGGACTCCCACAATATTATGTTAGATCCACTGTGAACTGGACTCTCACAATATTATGTTGGATCCACTATGGACTGGACTCTCACAATATTATGTTAGATCCACTGTGAACTGGACTCTCACAATATTATGTTAGATCCACTATGGTCTGGACTCACAATATTATGTTAGATCCACTATGGACTGGACTCTCACACTATTATGTTAGATCCACTATGGACTGGAGTCTCACACTATTATGTTGGATCCACTATGGACTGGAGTCTCACAATATTATGTTACATCCACTCTGGACAGGACTTTCACACTATTATGTTAGATCCACTATGGACTGGACTCCCACACTATTATGTTAGATCCACTATGGACTGGAGTCTCACAATATTATGTTAGATCCACTATGGACTGGACTTTCACATTATTATGTTAGATCCACTATGGACTGGACTCTCACAATATTATGTTGGATCCACTATGGACTGGACTCTCACACTATTATGTTAGATCCACTATGGACTGGACTCTCACACTATTATGTTAGATCCACTATGGACTGGGTTCTCACACTATTATGTTAGATCCACTATGGACTGGAGTCTCACAATATTATGTTACATCCACTCTGGACTGGACTTTCACACTATTATGTTAGATCCACTATGGACTGGACTCCCACACTATTATGTTAGATCCACTATGGACTGGGGTCTCACAATATTATGTTAGATCCACTATGGACTGGACTCTCACAATATTATGTTAGATCCACTATGGACTGGACTCTCACAATATTATGTTAGATCCACTATGGACTGGACTCCCACACTATTATGTTAGATCCAATATGGACTGGACTCTCACTATTATGTTAGATCCACTATGGACTGGACTCTCACAATATTATGCTAGATCCACAATGGACTGGACTCTCACAATATTATGTTAGATCCACAATGGACTCGACTCTCACACTATTATGTTACATCCACTCCGGACTGGACTCTCACAATATTATGGTAGATCCACTATGGACTGGACTCACAATATTATGTTAGATCCACTATGGACTGGACTCTCACACTATTATGTTAGATCCACTATGGACTGGACTCTCTCACTATTATGTTAGATCCACTATGGACTGGACTCTCACACTATTATGTTAGATCCACTATGGACTGGATTCTCTCACTATTATGCTAGATCCACTAGGGACTGGATTCTCACACTTATGTTACATCCACTATGGACTGGACTTTCACATTATTATGTTAGATCCACTATGGACTGGACTCTCACACTATTATGTTAGATCCACTATGGACTGGATTCTCACACTATTATGTTAGATCCACTATGGACTGGACTCTCACACTATTATGTTAGATCCACTATGGACTGGACTCTCTCACTTTTATGTTAGATCCACTATGGACTGGACCCTCTCACTATTATGTTAGATCCACTAGGGACTGGACTCTCACACTATTATGTTAGATCCACTCTGGACTGGACTTTCATAATATTATGTTAGATCCACTATGGACTGGATTCTCACACTATTATGTTAGATCCACTATGGACTGGACTCTCACACTATTATGTTAGATCCACTGTGGACTGGACTCTCTCACTTTTATGTTAGATCCACTATGGACTGGACCCTCTCACTATTATGTTAGATCCACTAGGGACTGGACTCTCACACTATTATGTTAGATCCACTCTGGACTGGACTTTCATAATATTATGTTAGATCCACTATGGACTGGACTCTCACAATATTATGTTAGATCCACTATGGACTGGACTCTCACACTATTATGTTAGATCCACTGTGGACTGGACTCTCTCACTTTTATGTTAGATCCACTATGGACTGGACTCCCACACTATTATGTTAGATCCACTGTGAACTGGACTCTCACTATTATGTTAGATCCACTATGGACTGGACTCTCACAATATTATGTTAGATCCACTATGGACTGGACTCTCACACTATTATGTTAGATCCACTGTGGACTGGACTCTCTCACTTTTATGTTAGATCCACTATGGACTGGACTCCCACACTATTATGTTAGATCCACTGTGAACTGGACTCTCACTATTATGTTAGATCCACTATGGACTGGACTCTCACAATATTATGTTAGATCCACTATGGACTGGACTCTCACAATATTATGTTAGATCCACTATGGACTGGACTCTCACAATATTATGTTAGATCCACTATGGACTGGACTCTCACAATATTATGTTAGATCCACTATGGACTGGACTCTCACTATTATGTTAGATCCACTATGGACTGGAGTCTCACAATATTATGTTAGATCCACTATGGACTGGACTCTCACAATATTATGTTAGATCCACTATGGACTGGACTCTCACAATATTATGTTAGATCCACTATGGACTGGACTCTCACAATATTATGTTAGATCCACTATGGACTGGACTCCCACACTATTATGTTGGATCCACTATGGACTGGACTCTCACAATATTATGTTAGATCCACTGTGAACTGGACTCTCACAATATTATGTTAGATCCACTATGGTCTGGACTCACAATATTATGTTAGATCCACTATGGACTGGACTCTCACACTATTATGTTAGATCCACTATGGACTGGAGTCTCACACTATTATGTTGGATCCACTATGGACTGGAGTCTCACAATATTATGTTACATCCACTATGGACTGGACTCTCACACTATTATGTTAGATCCACTATGGACTGGACTCTCACACTATTATGTTAGATCCACTATGGACTGGGTTCTCACACTATTATGTTAGATCCACTATGGACTGGAGTCTCACAATATTATGTTACATCCACTCTGGACTGGACTTTCACACTATTATGTTAGATCCACTATGGACTGGACTCCCACACTATTATGTTAGATCCACTATGGACTGGAGTCTCACAATATTATGTTAGATCCACTATGGACTGGACTCTCACAATATTATGTTAGATCCACTATGGACTGGACTCTCACAATATTATGTTAGATCCACTATGGACTGGACTCCCACACTATTATGTTAGATCCAATATGGACTGGACTCTCACTATTATGTTAGATCCACTATGGACTGGACTCTCACAATATTATGCTAGATCCACAATGGACTGGACTCTCACAATATTATGTTAGATCCACAATGGACTCGACTCTCACACTATTATGTTACATCCACTCCGGACTGGACTCTCACAATATTATGGTAGATCCACTATGGACTGGACTCACAATATTATGTTAGATCCACTATGGACTGGACTCTCACACTATTATGTTAGATCCACTATGGACTGGACTCTCTCACTATTATGTTAGATCCACTATGGACTGGACTCTCACACTATTATGTTAGATCCACTATGGACTGGATTCTCTCACTATTATGCTAGATCCACTAGGGACTGGATTCTCACACTTATGTTACATCCACTATGGACTGGACTTTCACATTATTATGTTAGATCCACTATGGACTGGACTCTCACAATATTATGTTAGATCCACTATGGACTGGACTCTCACACTATTATGTTAGATCCACTATGGACTGGACTCTCACACTATTATGTTAGATCCACTATGGACTGGGTTCTCACACTATTATGTTAGATCCACTATGGACTGGACTCTCACACTATTATGTTAGATCCACTATGGACTGGACTCTCACAATATTATGTTAGATCCACTATGGACTGGACTCTCACAATATTATGTTAGATCCACTATGGACTGGACTCTCACACTATTATGTTAGATCCACTATGGACTGGATTCTCACACTATTATGTTAGATCCACTATGGACTGGACTCTCACACTATTATGTTAGATCCACTATGGACTGGACTCTCACACTATTATGTTAGATCCACTATGGACTGGATTCTCACACTATTATGTTAGATCCACTATGGACTGGACTCTCACACTATTATGTTAGATCCACTATGGACTGGACTCTCACACTATTATGTTAGATCCACTAAGGACTGGACTCTCACAATATTATGTTAGATCCATTATGGACTGGACCCTCTCACTATTATGTTAGATCCACTAGGGACTGGACTCTCACACTATTATGTTAGATCCACTCTGGACTGGACTTTCATAATATTATGTTAGATCCACTATGGACTGGACTCTCACAATATTATGTTAGATCCACTATGGACTGGACTCTCACACTATTATGTTAGATCCACTGTGGACTGGACTCTCTCACTTTTATGTTAGATCCACTATGGACTGGACTCCCACACTATTATGTTAGATCCACTGTGAACTGGACTCTCACTATTATGTTAGATCCACTATGGACTGGACTCTCACAATATTATGTTAGATCCACTATGGACTGGACTCTCACAATATTATGTTAGATCCACTATGGACTGGAGTCTCACAATATTATGTTAGATCCACTATGGACTGGACTCTCACTATTATGTTAGATCCACTATGGACTGGAGTCTCACAATATTATGTTAGATCCACTATGGACTGGACTCTCACAATATTATGTTAGATCCACTATGAACTGGACTCTCACAATATTATGTTAGATCCACTATGGACTGGACTCTCACAATATTATGTTAGATCCACTATGGACTGGACTCTCACACTATTATGTTAGATCCACTATGGACTGGAGTCTCACAATATTATGTTAGATCCACTGTGAACTGGACTCTCACAATATTATGTTAGATCCACTATGGACTGGACTCACAATATTATGTTAGATCCACTCTGGACTGGACTCTCACAATATTATGTTGGATCCACTATGGACTGGACTCTCACAATATTATGTTAGATCCACTATGGACTGGACTCCCACACTATTATGTTAGATCCAATATGGACTGGACTCTCACTATTATGTTAGATCCACTATGGACTGGACTCTAACAATATTATGCTAGATCCACAATGGACTGGACTTTCACATTATTATGTTAGATCCACTATGGACTGGACTCTCACAATATTATGTTAGATCCACTATGGACTGGAGTCTCACAATATTATGTTAGATCCACTATGGACTGGACTCTCACAATATTATGTTAGATCCACTATGGACTGGACTCTCACAATATTATGCTAGATCCACAATGGACTGGACTTTCACATTATTATGTTAGATCCACTATGGACTGGACTCTCACAATATTATGTTAGATCCACTATGGACTGGACTCTCACACTATTATGTTAGATCCACTATGGACTGGACTCTCACACTATTATGTTAGATCCACTATGGACTGGAGTCTCACAATATTATGTTAGATCCACTATGGACTGGACTCTCACAATATTATGTTAGATCCACTGTGGACTGGACTCCCACACTATTATGTTAGATCCACTATGGACTGGAGTCTCACAATATTATGTTACATCCACTATGGACTGGACTCTCACACTATTATGTTAGATCCACTATGGACTGGAGTCTCACAATATTATGTTATACCCACTATGGACTGGACTCTCACAATATTATGTTAGATCCACTGTGGACTGGACTCCCACACTATTATGTTAGATCCACTATGGACTGGACTCCCACACTATTATGTTAGATCCACTATGGACTGGACTCTCACAATATTATGTTAGATCCACTGTGAACTGGACTCTCACAATATTATGTTAGATCCACTATGGTCTGGATTCACAATATTATGTTAGATCCACCATGGACTGGACTCTCACACTATTATGTTAGATCCACTATGGACTGGAGTCTCACAATATTATGTTACATCCACTCTGGACTGGACTTTCACACTATTATGTTAGATCCACTATGGACTGGACTCCCACACTATTCTGTTAGATCCACTATGGACTGGAGTCTCACAATATTATGTTAGATCCACTATGGACTGGACTCTCACAATATTATGTTAGATCCACTATGGACTGCACTCCCACAATATTATGTTAGATCCACTCTGGACTGGACTCTCACAATATTATGGTAAATCCACTATGGACTGGACTCACAATATTATGTTAGATCCACTATGGACTGGACTCTCACACTATTATGTTAGATCCACTATGGACTGGACTCTCTCACTATTATGTTAGATCCACTATGGACTGGACTCTCACACTATTATGTTAGATCCACTATGGACTGGATTCTCTCACTATTATGCTAGATCCACTAGGGACTGGATTCTCACACGTATGTTACATCCACTATGGACTGGACTTTCACATTATTATGTTAGATCCACTATGGACTGGACTCTCACAATATTATGTTAGATTCACTATGGACTGGACTCTCACACTATTATGTTAGATCCACTATGGACTGGACTCTCACACTATTATGTTAGATCCACTATGGACTGGGTTCTCACACTATTATGTTAGATCCACTATGGACTGGACTCTCACATTATTATGTTAGATCCACTATGGACTGGACTCTCACAATATTATGTTAGATCCACTATGGACTGGACTCTCACAATATTATGTTAGATCCACTATGGACTGGACTCTCACACTATTATGTTAGATCCACTATGGACTGGATTCTCACACTATTATGTTAGATCCACTATGGACTGGACTCTCACACTATTATGTTAGATCCACTATGGACTGGACTCTCACAATATTATGTTAGATCCACTATGGACTGGACTCTCACAATATTATGTTAGATCCACTATGGACTGGACTCTCTCACTATTATGTTAGATCCACTAGGGACTGGACTCTCACACTATTATGTTAGATCCACTCTGGACTGGACTTTCATAATATTATGTTAGATCCACTATGGACTGGACTCTCACACTATTATGTTAGATCCACTGTGGACTGGACTCTCACTTTTATGTTAGATCCACTATGGACTGGACTCCCACACTATTATGTTAGATCCACTGTGAACTGGACTCTCACTTTTATGTTAGATCCACTATGGACTGGACTCCCACACTATTATGTTAGATCCACTATGGACTGGACTCTCACAATATTATGTTAGATCCACTATGGACTGGAGTCTCACAATATTATGTTAGATCCACTATGGACTGGACTCTCACTATTATGTTAGATCCACTATGGACTGGAGTCTCACAATATTATGTTAGATCCACTATGGACTGGACTCTCACAATATTATTTTAGATCCACTATGGACTGGACTCTCACAATATTATGTTAGATCCACTATGGACTGGACTCTCACACTATTATGTTAGATCCACTGTGAACTGGACTCTCACAATATTATGTTAGATCCACTATGGACTGGACTCTCACACTATTATGTTAGATCCACTATGGACTGGAGTCTCACAATATTATGTTACATCCACTCTGGACTGGACTTTCACACTATTATGTTAGATCCACTATGGACTGGACTCCCACACTATTATGTTAGATCCACTATGGACTGGAGTCTCACAATATTATGTTAGATCCACTATGGACTGGACTCTCACAATATTATGTTAGATCCACTATGGACTGGACTCTCACAATATTATGTTAGATCCACTATGGACTGGACTCCCACACTATTATGTTAGATCCAATATGGACTGGACTCTCACTATTATGTTAGATCCACTATGGACTGGACTCTCACAATATTATGCTAGAACCACAATGGACTGGACTTTCACATTATTATGTTAGATCCACTATGGACTGGACTCTCACAATATTATGTTAGATCCACTATGGACTGGACTCTCACACTATTATGTTAGATCCACTATGGACTGGACTCTCACACTATTATGTTAGATCCACTATGGACTGGATTCTCACACTATTATGTTAGATCCACTATGGACTGGACTCTCACACTATTATGTTAGATCCACTATGGACTGGACTCTCACAATATTATGTTAGATCCACTATGGACTGGACTCTCACAATATTATGTTAGATCCACTATGGACTGGACTCTCACACTATTATGTTAGATCCACTATGGACTGGACTCTCACACTATTATGCTAGATCCATTATGGACTGGACTCTCACAATATTATGTTAGATCCACTATGGACTGGACTCCCACACTATTATGCTAGATCCACTATTTACTGGAGTTTCACAATATTATGTTAGATGCACTATGGACTGGACTCTCACAATATTATGTTAGATCCACTATGGACTGGACTCTCACAATATTATGGTAGATCCACTATGGACTGGACTCCCACACTATTATGTTAGATCCACTATGGACTGGAGTCTCACAATATTATGTTAGATCCACTATGGACTGGACTCTCACAATATTATGTTAGATCCACTATGGACTGGACTCTCTCACTATTATGTTAGATCCACTAGGGACTGGACTCTCACACTATTATGTTAGATCCACTCTGGACTGGACTTTCATAATATTATGTTAGATCCACTATGGACTGGACTCTCACAATATTATGTTAGATCCACTATGGACTGGACTCTCACACTATTATGTTAGATCCACTGTGGACTGGACTCTCT
The DNA here is from genome assembly GCF_033978795.1 of Nerophis ophidion. Taxonomy (NCBI): domain Eukaryota; kingdom Metazoa; phylum Chordata; class Actinopteri; order Syngnathiformes; family Syngnathidae; genus Nerophis; species Nerophis ophidion. Next base: position 54,824,777 of record NC_084611.1, on the reverse strand, counting down.
CACTTTTATGTTAGATCCACTATGGACTGGACTCCCACACTATTATGTTAGATCCACTGTGAACTGGACTCTCACTATTATGTTAGATCCACTATGGACTGGACTCTCACAATATTATGTTAGATCCACTATGGACTGGACTCTCACAATATTATGTTAGATCCACTATGGACTGGAGTCTCACAATATTATGTTAGATCCACTATGGACTGGACTCTCACTATTATGTTAGATCCACTATGGACTGGAGTCTCACAATATTATGTTAGATCCACTATGGACTGGACTCTCACAATATTATGTTAGATCCACTGTGGACTGGACTCCCACACTATTATGTTAGATCCACTATGGACTGGACTCTCACAATATTATGTTAGATCCACTATGGACTGGACTCTCACAATATTATGTTAGATCCACTATGGACTGGACTCTCACACTATTATGTTAGATCCAATATGGACTGGACTCTCACTATTATGTTAGATCCACTATGGACTGGACTCTCACAATATTATGTTAGATCCACTATGGACTGGACTCCCACACTATTATGTTAGACCCACTGTGGACTGGAGTCTCACAATATTATGTTAGATCCACTATGGACTGGACTCTCACAATATTATGTTAGATCCACTATGGACTGGACTCACACTATTATGCTAGATCCATCTTGTTATGGCCAATTTTGGCCACTAGAGGTGAGCATTGATAGCCACTTATTACATTTCCTTCTTGTTATGGCCAATCTCGGCCACTAGAGGTCAGAAAAGTGCAATGCTGTGACGCCGTCAAGAGTCTGAAGAAGTAAAAAAAAAAAATGAGAGAAAAACATAAACGCGTCATTTTTTCTTTGTGTGGAAAGTAAGGCGTAGAGCTTCTCCAGTCGTCCATCAGCATGCGCCATAATCAACTAAATAGTCAAGGACAAAATACACAAACTTAGCGAGGAGGCGTGCTGGAAAATGTGCAAGTTTACTTGCCTGTGAAGTTTTGCCATTGTCTCCATGGAAGGACGAACAGTCGACGTTAAAGACACATTTTAAAGGTGAGTCTGACTTTTGTAACATTTAAACGATTCTATGACTCTGACAGTTAAAGCCTCACAATGTGCCCCGTTTGGTTATTTTGCTTATAATGTCGAAAGGAATGACAGTATTACGTTCATATGTTGATCTCTTAGCGGTAGAATGGATGTATGGACTTTTGTTAAATGTTGGAAACATATGTCCTTCTAACAATAACAGGTTTTGACGTGTTTTTTGACAGTTTAGGATTTTATTTTTCATCAAAAATAAAATGTATAAAGCAGCACACCGGGGTTCTTTACTTTTTTTGTACTGTAATTAGTGAGGTGCGATACAACTGTTTTCCCCCCAGATTCGATACCGAGGAAATTGAGGCTGGTATCGGATACCAGTACTTTGCAAATACCATATGTTGGTTGAAGTTTATTCTGAACATGTGTGCAATATCAATACATCATAATATTTTTAATTTTCTTAACATGTCTGATAAAGAGTAGGCAGAAGCGACGTTGATCTAATCCTACCCGATAAACATTGTTTACCATTTATGGTAAACAATGTATATCTGTTACTTTGATACATGTCATCAATGTTGAAATGTTAGCTCTGTATCCGTATAATATAACATAACATGTAATGGTAGTTCTTTGGTCAAATTGTTGCATCGATGATGTTTTACAGATCATCTTCAAGCCGCTTTCTAACACTCGCTTCTGGATGCGCCGTTTTGTGGGCGGTCTTATCTACGTTGCTCATTTCGGCAGCGTCTTCTCCCCGTCATTTATGATTTTTGAGCACTGTGTGTATATTTTCAATGGAACGTATGGTTGTTGTTGTTTTCCCTTAGTCATATTGCAGTCTACACATATCTCTTATGTTTGACTGCCATCTACTGGTTGTTTACTTGAGTCATATTGCAGTGTACACGTCTCTCTTGTGTATGACTGCCATTATATTGCAATCTACACATATCTATTATGTTTGACTGTCATCTGCTGGTTGTTTACTTGAGTCATATTGCAGTCTACACGTATAACTTATGTTTTACTGCCATCTACTGGTTGTTTACTTGAGTCATATTGCAGTGTACACGTCTCTCTTGTGTATGACTGCCATTATATTGCAATCTACACATATCTCTTATGTTTGACTGCCATCTGCTGGTTGTTTACTTGAGTCATATTGCAGTCTATAGGTATAACTTATGTTTGACTGCCATCTACTGTTTGTTTACTTGAGTCATATTGCAGGCTACACGTATCTCTTGTGTATGACTGCCATTATATTGCAGTATACATGTATTTCTTATGTTTGACTGCCATTTACTAATTGTTTACTTGAGTCATATTGGAGTCTACACGTATCTCTTGTGAATGACTGCCATTATATTGCAGTCTACATGTATCTCTTATGTTTGACTGCCATCTACTGGTTGTTTACTTGAGTCATATTGCAGTCTACTTGCTCTCTTGTATATGACTGCCATTAAATTGCAGTCTACAGTGGCTCTTATGTTTGTCTGCCATCTACTGGTCACACTTATCATTACACCATGTACCAAAAAAATTAGCTTCGAGGTCGGTAAGCAAAACCAGAATAATTCCGTACACTAGGCGCACCGGGTTATAAGGAGGAAAAAAGGAATTTAAGTGCGCCTAATAGTCCGGAAAATACATGATATAGCAGTCCAGATGTACCTCTTATGTGTGACTGCCATCTACTAGTCACACTTATCATCACACTATGTACCAAATAAAATAGCTTCGAGGTCGGTAAGCAAAACCAGAATCATTCCGTACATTACAAGGGGGAAAAATGATTTTTTGTGTTCCTTATAGTCTGGAAAATACGGTACCGGTATTTTTCAATGCCAGTATTGTTCCTTATTTCATTAGTACCGCGGTAGTTTATTAGTACCGGTATACTTTAGAACCCTAGTTTGGACGTGTATCCTACACCTGGATCCACCAGCTGTTTTTCCAAAGAAAAAAAAGATTTCCCAAACCTCTGGAAATGTGTATTTCAGCGTCTCACAGTTTTGCGTATCAAAATGAATCTTTTCAAATAAATTGCAACCTGTCACTGGCTTAAATAAAGATGACAAGTTGAGTACCAAACGCGTTACACTAAACCGTGTTCTCCAGCCCACAATTGTGCATTTGTTTCAAGAACAATTGAATAGGGGTGGAACCACTCTGACCGCTAGGGGAACGAACCTATTTACCCGGGTGGTTTCCGTTGGAAGGGTTCTTGTGGTGGAAAAAAGGGGATTTTGTTATTCATCTCACTGTAATTTGATGTGAAGTTCGAAAGGAGTCTACAAGTGGAACGATGCATGCGATGTATGCCCTCCTCGGATAAAGGATGCATACTGAGCAACATTGTAAACAGTCAATTTAGACCAGGGGTCACCAACCTTTTTTCCAAAGACATGCACCTGGGGATAGGTTGATTGGCAACACTAAATTGGCCCTAGTGTGTGAATGTGAGTGTGAATGTTGTCTGTCTATCTGTGTTGGCCCTGCGATGAGGTGGCGACTTGTCCAGGGTGTACCCTGCCTTCCGCCCGATTGTAGCTGAGATAGGCGCCAGCGCCCCCTGTGACCCCGAAAGGGAATAAGCGGTAGAAAATGGATGGATGGATGGATGGATGAGCTACTTCTTGGGTACTGATTAATGCAAAGGGCTACCAGTTTGATACACACTTAAATAAATTGCCAAAAATAGCCAATTTGCTCAATTTACCTTTAACTCTGTTATTATTAATAATCAATGATATTTTTCTATGTGGAAACACTGATCATCTTAATGATTTCTCACAATAAATATATATTTTCGATAACATGTTCTAAATCCAATCTGCACTTTGTTAGAATATATAACAAATTGGACCAAGCTATATTTCTAACAAAGACAAATCATTACTTCTTCTAGATTTTCCAGAGCAAAAACTTTAAAAGAAATTCAAAAGACTTTGAAATAAGATTTTAATTTGATTTTACAGATGTTCTAGATTTGCCAGAATAATTTTTTTGAATTTTAATCATAATAACTCTGAAGAAATATTTTACAAATATTCTTCGTCGAAAAAACAGAAGCTAAAATGAAGAATTAAATTAAAATGTATTTATTATTCTTTACAATAAAAAAATACATTTACTTGAACATTGATTTAAATTGTCAGGAAAGAAGAGGAAGGAACTTAAAAGGTAAAAAGGTATATATATGCTTAAAAATCCTGAAATCATTTTTAAGGTTGTATTTTTTCTCTAAAATTGTCTTTCTGAAAGTTATAAGAAGCAAAGTAAAAAAATAAATCAATTTATTCAAACAAGTGAAGACCAAGTCTTTAAAATATTTTTGGGGGATTTTCAAATTCTATTTGAGTTTTGGCTCTCTTAGAATTAAAAATGTTGAGCAAAGCGAGACCAGCTTGCTAGTAAATAAATAAAATTAAAGAAATAGAGGCTGCTCACTGGTAAGTGCTGCTATTTGAGCTATTTTTAGGACAGGCCAGCGGGCGACTTATCTGGTCCTCACGGGCGACCTGGTGCCCGCGGGCCCAGCGTTGGTGACCCCTGCTCTACACCAAAAAAAAAAACAATTCATAGAGATTTTAAAAGAGAACGCCGCAGGCATGTTGTGTTTTGTTGTTGTTGGAGGAAAAACAGCTGTCAAAAGAGTCAAATACCATTGAGTAAAAATGTCTAACCAAAACAAGATGAGTTTGTCAGTTCAGCTGAAAGTCAGAACCACTGACCCAGATTTTACTGTGCGGTCTACACTCACACAACGACGTGGTGCCGGAGCAGAAATAACTTTGCTATAAGTTCAGATGACAACATTGTTGTCCGGCATTAGAGAACTAAGAACTAACTTGAGTTTTTCCTTGCCCTGACGTGGCCTCTGGACCGAGGATGTCGTTGTGGCTTGTTCAGCCCCTTTGAGATAGATAGATAAGTCTTTATTCTCATTGCACAAGTACAACAAAACTTTGTTTTCAGCACAAACCCGTTCAAGATCAGACAAACAGTGTACAGGGTTACAGAACTGGAACGCTAATGGGTCGCCACAAGGCACCCCGTAAAAGATGGGGAAAAAGGTAAACGCTGGGTAAGGATGAATAAAAAAAAATACAATCTAGACTGGAGTTGGAAAAAAAAACATCCATAGCAAAGCACATATACATATTACAACGTACATCTCGAGATATCTCGCAACAGAGGGAAGGGAGTGCGGGGTCATGGTGGTAGGCCGCAGCTCTCAGGCGCTGAGCATCCTTTTATCACCCCTATGATATTTGCGTCGAGGACTTTGGGTTAGAGGGGTGGGGTGTGTATGTGTGGCGTATATTTTTTGGATGCATGTTTGTGTGTAAGCCTGCAGTGTGTCTCTGTTCCGTGGCCTTGAGCATGTGCAGTTGCCAGTCCAAAGTCAACAACAACACTTGTGATTTAAGACTACATAAATCAACATTGATTGATTGATTGAACCACAGAATAGGAAATATTGAAGTGAATTATATTTATATAGCGCTTTTCTCTAGTGACTCAAAGAGCTTTACATAGTGAAATATCTAGGTTGATTTAAACCAGTGGGGGTGGAACTGGGAGCAGGTGGGTAAAGTGTCTTGCCCAAGGACAAAACGGTAGTAACTAGGATGGCGGAAGCGGGGATCGAACCTGGAACCCTCAAGTTGCTGGCATGGCCGCTCTACCAATCGAGCTATACCGCCCAGTGTTGTACCGATACCAATATTTTGGTACCGGTACCAGTTCCAAAATTATTTCGATACTTTTCAGTACTTTTCGATACTTTTCTAAATAAAGGGGACCACAAATATGGCATTATTGGCTTTATTTTAACCAAATCTTAGGATACATTAAACATATGTTTATTATTGAAAGTTTGTCCTTAAATAAAATAGTGAACATACAAGACAACTTGTCTTTTAGTAGTAAATAAACAAACAAAGGTTCCTAATTTCAGTGTTTCCCCCAGAAAATGTGTTAGTTATGGTGGTGTCTCTCCAGGGGGTAGAGGGCACCGCCCGGGACAGGCGGGACGGACTGGGAAGGGGCTGGGTGGGTGTAAGGAACAGTGTAATTTGGCCTGTCGCCACCATCACGACTATCACCGCAGCCTGCGGGGGCAATAGACTACAGACTGTGGTGAACTTGGCCGGCTTCGTCGCGTGAAGAAGCCTACAACTTTTGGTTGTGTTTTCCGCTCCGTATGCTAAGTGGCAATACACGATGTATATCTCGATATTGTTTCCGTAAAATAAAAACAAAACAGTCCTAGTTACCTGAGATACTAAGTATGTCATTTTTTTTGACTTAGTAAATATTGACTTACTAAGACAAAATAATGACTAAGTCAATATAAAGACTTACTGTAAATAAGCGTTTGAAAACGATTTAAAAGTGGGGCCACATGCTGACATATGCTCAACTCATGCCTAATTTACAGGACAAAAAAAAAAATAAAAATAAATAAATGTTTTTTTGTTGTTGTTTTTTTAAGACTTTAGTTTAGGTGGTGGCTCTTTTTTGTTAAGGCGGCCACCTTGACAACAAAGCGCTGCAGGAAACCCTGTAATTTAGTCTCCTGACATATGCAGTAACATATTGTGTCATTTTCCATTCTGTTATTTTGTCGACATTATTAAGGAAAAGTGGTAGAAAATGAACTATTGATCTACTTGTTCGTTTACTGTTAATATCTGCTTACTTTCTCTTTTAACATGTTCTATCTACACTTCTGTTAAATGTAATAATCACTTATTGTTCTGTTGTTTGGACTTTTTACTTTAGTTTTGGATGATACCACACATTTGGGTATCAGTCCGATACCAAGTAGTTACAGGATCATATATTGGTCATTGTGGAAGTCTTGCTCCTCCGGGTTCTTCGGACCACCAAGGACGGACATGACAGCCTCGTTCATCTTTGAGAACAATGTTTTATTTTTCATTAAATGTTCTTTCGGTTGCTTTCCAGCCATCAGTGTCCTCTCTGTCTCTCTCTCTTTCTCTCCACCATCAACCTCCCCTCTCCTTCCCGACTGCTGCCTTTACCAGAGCGACAGGTGATCAGACAAACACTCACAGCTGTGTCATTTACCCACAGTCATATTCAAAGTCCTCATATGTCCAGGGACATATTTCCCGAGTTTATAAACTTAATATATTTGTACAAAAAATGATAGAAGATGTTGTGATTCCAAAAAATATCGACGTAATCATAGTAGTATCGACTAGATACACAACTGTAGTTGGTATCATTACAGTGGACGTCAGGTGTAGATCCACCAATGGCGTTTGTTTACATTTTGATACGGTGTGTAGTGGAAGCGTGTTTAGCTATTCTTCGTCCTGCAGGGACATACTTTATTTGTCGCCATGGAGATGAGGATTAGAGATTTAGAAGTAGCTAAAACACTGCGGATGGACGTTAGCCGCCAGCGAGCCATGTCTTAAAGCACCTCTTCCAGTGTTCTAACTCCACCTTTATCATTAGTTTTTAAGCCAAAATGCGTCCGTTCTCCCTTTTCTGTTTACACTGGAAGTGTCCAAACATTTTCCAGCGAGGGCCACATCAAGAAAAATTTAATGATGTGAGGGGCCAACATATGCGGTCCCCACCAAGGTTTCTCATAGTCATCATTGTCACTGACACGGACGTCCCATTGGGTGTGAGTTTTTCCTTGCCCTTATGTGGGCTCTGTACCGAGGATGTCGTTGTGGTTTGTGCAGCCCTTTGAGACACTTGTGATTTAGGGCTATATAAATAAACATTGATTGATTGATTGATTGATAATGCAAAAATGTGTAGAATAAATAGTAGATTTCAATATTTCTGTCAACGAAGATTTGCTCCAGCCTGCGACACATAGTCATTTTGATAGTAGGCTAAAATAGCTAATATAGACTTGTGATTATTTTAATAATTATTTTATTTGTATTTATGTTAACTGTGTTCGATTGTAAGCCTGTATTTGCTGATATTGCTATTATACCGTCAACTGAAAGACTTTTGAAGGCTTAAGTACACTCAATTATTTATTCAATTAAATTAAATTGTATTAAATTTATTAAGTTAAATTAAATTAAGTACACTCAGTCCTATTATATTCATGATAGGACGCACGGAAATCATCAAAGACCTCATATAGTAAGACGCTCAAGTCGTCTGCCATTTTTGGGGGATTTTATCTCGTTTAATTTTTCATTGTTTTTTTGTTCTGATTTGGGACCTGTTTAGTTTTCTCAAGAATGTGTCGCGGGCCAATAGAAATTGAGCTACGAGCCACAAATGGCCCCCACGCTGCGCTTTGGACACACCTGTTTGACACACATTGTCTGTTTGTAAGTACTCATTGTGCACGCGGTGCCGAACATGCTCGTCCGCTCGTAAACCAGCAAGCATGATTTTTTTTAACGGCTTTTTTCAACACCAAAAAAATCCCCCAAAAAACGAAACTCAGTTGACAGTAAAAAGTCGTCGTTGAAATTGTAGGGTATGACTTTAATAATAAAGCATGCATCAATATAGCTCTTGTCTCAAAGTAGGTGTACTGACACCACCTGTCACATCACGCCCTGACTTATTTGGAGTTTTTTGGTGTTTTCCTGTGTGTAGTGTTTTACTTCTTGTCTTGCGTATTTTCCTGTAGCAGTTTCATGTCTTTCTTTTGAGTGATATTTCTACTTTGTTTTAACAATCAAGAATATTTCAGTTGTTTTTACCCTTCTTTGCGGGGACATTGTTGATTGCCATGTCATGTTCGGATGTACATTATGGACGCCGTCTTTGCTCAGTAAGTCTTTGCTGTCGTCCAGCATTCTGTTTTTGTTTACTTTGCAGCCAGTTCAGTTTTAGTTTTGTTCTGCATAGCCTTCTCTAAGCTTCAATGCCTTTTCTTAGGGGCACTCGCCTTTTGTTTATTTTTGGTTTAAGCATCAGATACATTTTTACCTGAACCCTGCCTGCCGCTGTTTCCGACGTCTACTAAACAGTTAGCTACCGGCTGCCACCTACTGATATGGAAGAATATTACACGCTTACTCTGCCGAGCTCTAGACAGCACCGATACTCAACGACAACACATCATTTACAGTCTATAATTACTGGTTTGCAAAACATCTTTTTAACCCAAATAGGTGAAATTAGATGATCTCCCACGGCACACCAGACTGTACAAGTCCTCTAGTTCTCAGGCACTCCAAACCTCTGCCAATAATGAAAGTACCTATGTAATGATTTCAGCCTGGCTGGAAACAAAGAGATGGGGGAGTCAGAAAAGGGAGGAGAGCAAAACATCTAAAAGGTTAATCCAAACAAACTGTAACCTTTTTGGCGGATGGAATAAACACAGGAAGTGCACTGAGACAAATCTTGTGGTTCAACACGGTCCTGGTGACACACAGTCGTCCACACCAAACTTTTGACATGAACCTCTTAAGGCCCAAGCTGTTTGTTTACATCCTTTTTTTTATTCCCTTTGCTATTTGGGCTTATTGGACCCTAAATAGAATAAAAACTAATAATCATCTTTTAATATAATGTACTTAGTCCATAAGTACACACATTTGTACTTCATGTTTAGTGACATGCCAATTCTTATTTTTAATCTTTTTTTTTCAAATTCCATTGTATGTAATACTCTTCTGACACCACCAGATGGCAGTATGTGTCCACATAAGAGGCCATAAGACACCAATTCAGGAGTGTACACAATTTTGGAAATAAGAGATAAAAGGTGCTGCCCACGCATGTGGCCACTAAGCCTTTAGAGACTAAAGTAGGACTAAAATCAATCATCACTAGGTCTGACTCAAAAATTAAAGCTATGTAGACCACATGACCACTAAATTATTGTATATAACAGTTTGTTTAACATGATAATGATATAAATTAAAAATTAAGCTTAATTTCTTCTGCTGCATCGAGCAGTTCCATCCGACACATCATGCTACATGAATGGAAAAAAAATTTCAAAACTATTTTTGGATCTGGTGCTTGTGGAGCTCGCCCTCCAGTGGGTTTCTCGGACCACCAAACACTACCATGAGAGCCCGTATAAGGGTTACAACACTTTTATTTTTATAAATTAGTGCAGGAGTTATTGCTTTCCAGCAACTGCTTTTTTGTGGCCGTTTCTCGCTTGCTCTCACTCCAGCTCCAACAGCGTGTCTCATCCCGGCTGCTGCTAAATGAAGGCGACAGCTGATTAGATAACAAGGCCCACTTGGGCCATCCACTCACCTGTCGCTGTCTTCGAGGCCGGTCCTGGCACACCCCGTTACGCGACAGGCCCGCGGCCACGCCCCCGCTCTTTTACCTTTACCTTAACAAGAAGATTTTGTCGATTTCATTGAGAAGCCAGCCGATCAATTCCATTCTGTGGATTTTGGAGAGCAAAAGCGCCTCATTGGGGCGTTTTTTTGCGTATTTTGTTTTTACTGGACCCATTTTGTAATGTGGTTGGATGTATTGGAATGGCGTCATAATTCATCATACCGGCTTGATAATTATCTGTCCAGTATTTATCGTGAACCTCAAATGAATACGACTATATTATAATTAGGTTTGCAAAATTCTGGGAATATTCAAAGTTGGAAACTTTCCATGGGAATTAATGGGTGTTTAATGGGAATAAACATTGAATGCAACATGCTAGATCTTGCAGCATGATTATTAGCTAAAACAACATGATTAAATGCAAATTCGGTTGAATTTCAACCCTGCACGGTGCCTTCCTCCATCACATGTGTAATTGCTTGTTATTGTATGACCGTAGACGACTCCAGCAGACTTCCACTCAAGCTAGCTAGCTGTTCCTGTACTTGTTAAATGATTTTGGGGCCAATATCTCTCGATAGTTAGGTTTATGTACCGCCACAGTCTCATAATGAACCAAAAATATTTCTCAGTTAGCCGTGATGCTAATTTCCCAATGTTAAATCCCATTCATTTATGCTAACAACGTTAGCGATCGGAATTGACTTTTTTTGTGATCTGTAAAGTTCAACTAGCGAATACTAAATCTAAACGTGTTGTTTTGATTTAGTACTTAGTTTTTCAACTTCTTTAAAGGTCTCTGCCTTCTGTTCTGCTAGCCATTCTGTTCTCATACAAGAATGTAGGTTATACTTTGATTTAGCATACTGATTGAGTGTTCATTTATTCATCAAGCCTATTTCTATTAATTTGTTCATCAGTTAAATATTATTAAAGATTACTCCAATTGTTGAGCTGACTATTTGTACCTGTGTGTGTGTGGCATTGCATTCGTGTTTTACAAGCTTCTCATTTTATTCTGCAGAATAAGATGGACGGTGTCCAACTTTGAATAATCCACAAACTTCCCGAGCTTAACTCCCCGTGGTAAATTTCTGGACATCTTCCAAAAGTTTACCGGAAACTTTCCACCCCTTTGAAACCCTAATAATACAAACCCCGTTTCCATATGAGTTGGGAAATTGTGTTAGATGTAAATATAAATGGAATACAATGATTTGCAAATCCTTTTCAACCCATATTCAATTGAATGCGCTACAAAGACAAGATATGTTATGTTCAAACTCATAAACTTTATTTTTTTATTTTGCTAATAATAATTAACTTAGAATTTCATGGCTGCAACATGTGCCAAAGTAGTTGGGAAAGGGCATGTTCACCACTGTGTTACAACAACTTTTCTTTTAACAACACTCAATAAACGTTTGGGAACTGAGGAAACTATTTGTTGAAGCTTTGAAAGTGGAATTCTTTCCCATTCTTGTTTTATGTAGAGCTTCAGTCGTTTAACAGTCTGGGGTCTCCGCTGTCGTATTTTACGCTTCATAATGCGCCACACATTTTTTTTTTGTCCTGTCCAGCTTCTCAGGCAAATCATATAGTTGATGTAGATGCCCTAAAGAGAAGTGTAGGATACTTATCTTGTTCCCTTATTTGAATTTAACTATTAAATGTATTTATATTATCATTTGGTGCAGCTGGGCCAGAGCAGGAGGGGATAAAAGGAGGAAAAAAAGGAAGACAGAGGGGAAAATTGTGAGGATAAGAAGGGGATTAGACAGAGACACAAAAACAACAACAGCAAACACAACAATAACAACAACAACAACAATAGAACAACACCAGCACATACGATATGTACAAATATGATCGTAAAAGTGATAGCAAAGAAGCAGTTAGTGAAATAAATAATAATATAGAAATGACAATGAGCATTTTTACACTACAACTAGAGCAATACAAATACCGATATAAAAAGCCCTATTGATCATGAACAATACCAATTCCTTCACACGGATCAGTCGTCCTGTCCGCTTAGCAGAAAAACAGCCCCAAAGCATGATGTTTCCACCCCCATGCTTCACAGTTGGTATGGTGTTCTTGGGATACAACTCAGTATTCTTCTTCCTCCAAACACGACGAGTTGAGTTTATACCAAAAAGTTCTATTTTGGTTTCATCTGACCACATGACATACTCCCAATCCTCTGCTGTATCATCCATTTGCTCTCTGGCACTTCAGACGGGCCTGGACATGCACTGGCTTAAGCTGGGGGACACGTCTGGCACTGCAGGATTTGATTCCCTGTTGGCGTAGTGTGTTACTGATGGTAACCTTTGTTACTTTGGTCCTAGATCTCTGCACGTCATTCTCCAGGTCCCCCTGTGTGGTTCTGGGATTTTTGCTCACCGTTCTCATGATCATTTTGACCCCACGGGATGAGATTTTGCGTGGAGCCCCAGATCGAGGGACATTATCAGTGGTCTTTTATGTCTTCCATTGTCTGATAATTGCTCCCACAGTTGATTTTTTCACACCAAGCTGCTTGCCTATTGTAGATTCAGTCTTCCCAGTCTGGTGCAGGTCTACAATTCTTTTCCTGGTGTCCATTGACAGCTCTTTGGTCTTGGCCATAGTGGAATTTGGAGTCTGCCTGTTTGAGGCTGTGGACAGGTTTCTTTTATACAGATAACAAGTTCAAACAAGTGCCATTAATACAGGTAACGAGTGGAGGACAGAAGAGCTTCTTAAAGAAAAAGTTACAGGTCTGCGAGAGCCACAGATCTTCCTTGTTTGAAGTGACCAAATATTTATTTTCCACCATAATTTACAAATAAATTCTTTAAAATTCCTACAATGTGAATTCCTGGATTTTTTTTTCACATTCTGTCTCTAACAGTTGAAGTGTACCTATGATGAAAATTAGAGACCTCTGTCATCATTTTAAGTGAGAGAACATGCACAATCGGTGGCTGGCAAAATACTTTTTTGCCCCATTGTACATACCTACATAAAAACATATACATACATACATATATATGCATATATACATACATATACATATATACATACATATACACACATACCTATAGAAGTACAACCCATTTACCATTTACCTCCGTGTACATATATACAAAAAAAAAAAGATTTAAAATAAGATCCCAGGCATGCTGACACACAACATCACTACCCCAGCAGCTGGCCGTCTCGCAGCAACTCGGAATACCCTGCCGCACCAAGCTACCACAATGGATGAGGGGACTAGACCCAGCCGGCCCCAACCAAGACGGGCACCCGGAAGGGATGGACGGTGGGACCCAGGAGCTCCAGACATGCAGCCCGGATGCAATAGCCTGAGGCGCCAACCCCAATTGACCAGCAGGCCCAGAGCGTATTCCCAGAAATATACAACATTTTCGATGGGAGACAGGTCTGGACTGCAGGCGGGCCAGAAAAGTACCCGCACTCTTTTTTTACGAAGCCACGCTGTTGTAACGTGCTGAATGTGGCTTGGAATTGTTTTGCTGAAATAAGCAGGGGCGTCCATGAAAAAGACGGCACTTAAATGGCAGCATATGTTGTTCCAAAACCTGTATGTACCTTTCAGCATTAATGCTGCCTTCACAGATGTGTAAGTCACCTATGCCTTGGGCACTAATGCACCCCCATACCATCACAGATGCTGGCTTTTGAACTTTGCGTCGATAACAGTCTGGATGGTTCGCTTCCCCTTTGGTCCGGATGACACAATGTTGAATATTTCCAAAAACAATTTGAAATGTGGACTCGTCAGACCACAGAACACTTTTCCCCTTTAGATCAGTCCATCTTAGATGAGGTCGGGCCCAGATGAAGCGACGAACTGTATTTAGCGACAGTGGTTTTCTGAAGTGTTCCTGAGCCCATGTTGTGATATCCTTTAGAGATTGATATCGGTTTTCGATACAGTGCCGTCTGAGGGATTGAAGGTCACAGTCATTCAATGTTGGTTTCCAGCCATGCTGCTTATGTGGAGTGATTTCTCCAGATTCTCTGAACCTTTTGATGATATGGACCGTAGATGTTGAAATCCCTAAATTTCTTGCAATTGCACTTTGAGAAACGTTGTTCTTAAACTGTTTGACTATTTGCTCACGCAGTTGTGGACAAAGGGGTGTACCTCGCCCCATCCTTTCTTGTGAAAGACTGAGCATTTTTTGGGAAGCTGTTTTTATACCCAATCATGGCAACCACCTGTTCCCAATTAGCCTGCACACCTGTGGGATGTTCCAAATAAGTGTTTGATGAGCATTGCTCAACTTTATCATTATTGCCACCTTATACAAATTCTTTGGAACGTGTTGGTGGCATCACATTCTAAAGTTAATGTTTATTTGCAAAAAAAACATGTTTATCAGTTTGAACATCAAATATGGTGTCTTTGTAGCATATTCAACTGAATATGAGTCGAAAATGATTTGTAAATCATTGTATCCCATTTATATTCACATCTAACACAAATTCCCAACTCATATGGAAACAGGGTTTGTAATACCTGTTTGCTTTTGTATTTGGCAGAAGTATAGTATATTCTCAAATGTCAATTTGGTCTATTTGAGGAATATGTTTATATTTTTTAAGTCTGGTAGTTTATTGAAAGTGTTAGTTAGGCCAAATGGATCTTGCCAAAGTCTAGAGGCCTTACACACTCTGGTATGAAGATTGGGAAAGAAAGGCAGCTGTGCAGTAAGTGATGCTTAGCAGAGTAGAAAAACAAAAATTATAAATGAGGTCATGAAAACAGAATGAAAAATGTAAGAGTATGTAGGTATGAGACTGACCCAGAAGGAAAATGAGAGTGTTAAGAAGGCACAAAAAAGAATGGAGGCTGCAAAGTGAAAATAGAAAGAGGGGAATAATTAGAGGGTCTTGTGGGAAAACAAAACATTCAGGCAGAGACTGTAAAAACTGGCAAAAGCGGAAATGTCGTCCCTGTGGATCACGGCTCAAGTTTGTGCACTGATTTGTGTGTTTTCACCCACAGAGCTCTGGCCAGGCCACTCTCGCTTTGATGGCATTACACAAGCAGCCTTAACAGACTCAGTTCACATCCAAAACAAGACACTATGGCATACAGTGGGCCCAGCATGAATCCTCAAAGTGGTCTGATGAACAGGAGTGGCAGCTTCTTCAAGGTAAGGACAAAGAAACATAATCTTATTCATTAAAACGCTAGGGGTGTAACGGTACGTGTATTTGTATTGAACCGTTTCGGTACGGGGGTTCCGGTTTGGTTTGGAGGTGTACCGAACGAGTTTCCACACGGACATATTAGGTAGCGCACCGCAGGTTGTGTAAACAATGCAGAGCGAGGCACAACACGCGGCAGGTTAGCAGCGACCGGGCTGGGACAACACACAAAAGCTAGAGCTGGAAGACCCTCCTGCCTCGTTAACATCTCCCCTTTGGGAACACTTAGGCTACGCGGTGCGATACAACAATGGAGGACGGAGGTTTGCCGACATTGTTCAGCAGCAGTAGGGTACGCTTCTGCCAACACGTCAAACATGCTAACCCCTTTGAAGCGTCACCACCCCACCAAGCAGCCTCTCCTCGGCGAGCCAGGCAGGGCTGAAGCAATAACAAATGTTTTTATAGCAGCAGATTTAAGACCATCCATCCATTTTTACCGCTTGTCCCGTTCGGGGTCGAAAGGGTGTTGCTGTATTGCATTAAAAACTAGATTTTGAGCCACTTCTATGGTGGAAGAACAATAAGCCCATATATCCTCTTACTGCCAAGTTAGCCAGGCTGAAGGTGGGGGGGGACCGTGACGTGGACCCCGACTTAAACAAGTTGAAAAACCTATTGGGGTGTTACCATTTAGTGGTCAATTGTACGCAATATGTACTGTACTGTGCAATCTACTAATACAAGTCTCAATGAATCAATCAAAAAAGTACTTTATATGTAGACAGGTTTTGTTAAGAAACCATTCTGAGCCTTATCTTATTTAGTTTTTATTTTATTTATGTCGACCACATAAACCCTGGCAATGGACCCTGTGTGTTTATGTATGCTATGCCATTGTTTACATATTTGGTAAATAAATAACCCAAAAAATGTATATTTTGTTGTTTTCTTTCTGTACCGAAAATGAACCGAACCGTGACCTCTAAATCGAGGTATGTACCGAACCGAAATTGTTGTGTGCCGTTACACCCCTATTTAACGCTGTAAAAACTAACTATAAACAAGCCAGCAACATTAGTTCTAACTTTTGATTGATCATTCTCTCTTTTACAAGTTCATTATTGAGGGTTTAAACTCAACAAATGTGGGTTACACCCAACAAAAACACTGGCTCACCGAAGAACGTGGTCATCAGAATTTCCATTTGTAAGTCAGCAAATAAGTCATTTTAACTTAATAATCATGAATAGGTAAATAAACATCAAAACAAAATGGACTCATTTGTTAGCAAAAATTGCACTTCAATAATTTTTAACATCTTGAAGTGCAGTTTTACCCTCAATTGGAAAAACTGGGTCAGGTGTTTTTTGTTCAGGACAAATGGGGGAGGGGGGGGGCAATAGTGGCTGTGCCAGCAACCTGAGGGTTCCTGGTTCAATCCCCACCTTATACCATCCTCGTCACGTCCGTTGTGTCCTTGAGCAAGACACTTCTTCACCCTTGCTCCTTTTGGGTCCTGGTTAGCGCCTTGCTAAAATCAGGTGATTGCTATAGGCAAGGTATATAAATATTACTTTCCTCTCAAGGGGAAATGTTTGTGGCTGCTATGGATAGGTGGCCGATAACGCAGGTTTGACTCTATCAAAGACCCTTCCACACCATCTGTGTTTACATTCCCCCGAGGGCAGATGCTGCCAATGCATGTGAGATGATCCACACCATCACATCAAGGCTACAGACAAAACATCCTGAGGCTTTTTTCATCATTTCTGGGGACTTCAATCATGCTACTTTGGACTCAACGTTAGCTACTTTTTACCAGGCTGTTGATTGTCCCACGAGAAACAACAGGACAATTGACCTACTGTATTCTAATGTCAGGGATGCATACAAGGTCACACCCCTCCCCCCACTAGGGAAGTCTGACCACAATCTTGTTCATTTGCGGCCAAAATACACCCCCATGGTCCAAAGACAGCCTGTTAACACTTGCTATGTGAGGAAGTGGTCCCCTGAATTGGAAGATGCCCTCAGAGACTGCTACGACACCACAGACTGGGACATGCTGCTTCCACAGGGTGAGGACGTTGATAGGCTGACTCACTGTCTCACACATTACCTCAACTTCTGCGTGGACGTGATCTGCCCTGCTAAGACTGTTCGGTGCTACCCTAATAACAAACCCTGGGTAACACAAGAAGTTAAAGCTGTCCTCAACAAAAAGAAAGCTGCCTTCAAGAGTGGAGACAGGGAGGCAATGAGAGCAGCACAGCGGGAGGTGAAACGACGCGTGAGGGAGGCTAAGGACAGCTACAGGAAGAAGCTGGAGCAGAAGCTGCAGCAGAACAACATGAGGGAGGTCAAGGAAGGTGTGAAAACCATCACAGGCCACAAGACAAAGACCAGATCTGTTGTGGGGACAATAGAGAGGGCCAATGAGATGAATAACTTCTTCAACCGGTTTAACCAGCCCGTGTCCTCTCCGTCCCCCACTCCCCATCACAGCCACCCCCTCTTCTGCTCCCCTCAACGAACCTCCCCCCCAGCCATGGCAGCACCCCCCTCCACCACCTCTACGCAGACATTAGTCATCTCTGCGGACCAGGTCAGAGGTCAACTGAGGAAGCTACAGCCAAGGAAAGCAGCAGGCCCAGACAAGCTGTGCCCCCGACTCCTGAAGACCTGTGCTGCAGAACTGGGTGAACCACTTCAAAGGATCTTCAACCTCAGCCTGCAGCTGGGAAGAGTGCCCACCCTCTGGAAGACGTCATGCATCGTTCCAGTTCCCAAAAAGAACTGCCCCAGTGAGCTGAACGACTACAGACCAGTGGCGCTCATCTCTCATCTAATGAAGACATTGGAGCGGCTCTTTCTCAGCCTCCTCAGACCACAGGTGCAACATGCCCAGGACAGCCTGCAGTTTGCGTACCAGGCAGGCGTTGCTGTGGAGGATGCTATCCTTTACCTGCTGCATCGAGCCCACTCACACCTGGATAGGGGAAATGGCACTGTGAGGATCCTGTTCCTGGACTTCTCGAGTGCCTTTAATACCATCCAGCCCCGCCTCCTTCAGGACAAGCTCTACAAAATGCGAGTGGACCCCTGCCTGGTTGCCTGGATTTCGAACTACCTCACCGACAGGCCACAGTACGTCAGACTGACGGACATCACGTCTGACACTGTGATTAGGAGCACCGCAGGGAATGGTGCTGGCCCCTCTTCTCTTCACCCTGTACACCGCTGACTTCTGCTACAACTCAGAGCTGTGTCACATCCAGAAGTACGCGGATGACACAGCCATCATCGGGTGCATCAGGGACGGCAGAGAGGAGGAGTTTCGGAATCTGGTGAGGGACTTTGTTGGACTTGAGAAACTGATCAGGCGGGCCGGTTCTACAATCGGAATTAAACTGGACACACTGGTGACGGTGGCAGAGAAGAGGACTGTTGACAAACTAGTGAGCATCCTGGATGATGCCAGTCACCCTCTGCATAGTGTTATCAGTAGCCAGAGGAGCCTGTTCAGTGCTAGACTGCTTCATCCCAAGTGCAGGACTAATAGACTCAAAAACTATTTTGTCCCACACACCATTAGACTGTACAACTCCCCTCTGGGGCGGGGGGTGGGGGCTACTAGGATGACAGGGGATGCAAAACAATAACAGTGCAATACGTTTTCATAACATGGTCACTACTGCCTACTTTGTCTTGTTATATTCTTTTTTTACTGTTATATTTTTATTCCCACTGTTGCTTTTTAGTTTTTATTCTTATTGTAAAATTTCTCTATTTTGTTTCCATTTAAACCCCCATTATTTACGTTTTACTTTTATTTAAATTGATCTCAACTCTGTACACTGCTGCTGGAATTTTAATTTTCCTGAAGGAACTCTCGTGAAGGAATCAATAAAGTACTATCTATCTATCTATCTATCTATCTATCTATCTATTTTAGACAGATCTAATAGGTTTGTGTCATCTTAGGCGTTTTTTCAAAAAATAACATTGATTGATGCTGTAAATGCACAGTGAAAGAGTATTGATTGATTGATTGATTGATTGATTGAGGCTTTTATTAAGAGATTGCACAGTACAGGACATATTCTGTACAATTGATCAATAAATGGTAACACCCAAATAAGTTTTTCAACTTGTTTAAGTCGGGGTGGAGGGGGTTAGGATTGGTTGATATCAGCACGTCAGTCATCAACAATAATATCCTCTGAGAAATGGACAATGAAACAGTGTAGGTCTGACTTGGTAGGATATGTACAGTGAATATAATGAGCTCAGAAAGCATAATAACAAGTACCGTATTTTTCGAACTATAAGTCACAGTTTGTTTCATAGTTTGGCCGACATATACTCCGGAGCGACTTATGTGTGAAATTATTAACATATTACCGTAAAATATCAAATAAAATTACTTATCTCATTTGCGGAACAGACGAAGAAAATGTCAGCAATCGTCACACACACGTCAACCAATAAGAATTCGGCGGGGGAAGGTCATGGCAGAAGTGCATTGTAGGTCATGGAATGCTAACTGCTATATGCTACTGCCGTTGCTATTAAAATGGATCATTTCAACGTTGGCGGTAACTTATAAAAACTGAGAAGGGCTGAACAAAAATGGCACCGAAAAGGATCTCATAAACTGTAGATTACAAACTGGACGTAGTGAAATATGCAGCAGAAAACGACAAACGGAAGGGGCACATACCTTTGGAGTTGGCAGAGTTGTTTGAAGCGACATCGAGGAAGAAGATTTCAAGGGATTTATCGATTAGGAGTGACAGATTGTTTGGTAAACGTATAGCATGTTCTATATGTTATAGTTATTTGAATGACTCTTACCATAATATGTAACGTTAACATACCAGGCACTTTCTCAGTTGGTTATTTGCACGTCATATAATGTACACTTATTCAGCCTGTTGTTCACTATTCTTTATTTATTTTAAATTGCCTTTCAAATGTCTATTCTTGGTGATGGATTTTCTGAAATAAATTTCCACCAAAAGTGCGACCTATACTCCAGTGCGTCATATATGTTTTTTTCCTTCTTTATTATGCATTTTCGGCCGGTGCGACGTATACTCCGGAGCGAGTTATAATTGGAAACATACGGTATATACATTTGATTATTTACATTTGACTATTTACAATCCGTGGAGGTGGGATGTGGGGACGGTGCTAGTCTACGGTTGTAGTTGCCTGGAGGTGGTCTGTTAGTGCGGTTTTTGAAGGAGGGTAGAGATTCAGTCTCTTTTACACCTGTTGGGAGTGCATTCCATATTGATGTGGCATAGATGGAGAATGAGTTAAGACCTTTGTTGAATCGGAATCTGGGTTCAACGTGGTTTGTGGAGCTCCTCCTGGAGTTGTGGTTATGGCGGTCTTTTACGTTCTGGAAGTAGTTTGACATGTACTTCGGTATCAGGGAGGTGTAGCGGATTTTATAGACTAGGCTCAGTGCAAGTTGATTTACTCTGTCCTCCACCCTGAACCAGCCCACTTTGGGGTAGGAGTGAGGTGTGATCTGTGGTGGAGGTCTAGAAATATGAATTGTAAAAGTAAAAACATTTTATCACGTATAAGGTGTTAATTGTTTGTCATTGTTTGTTAGATTGCTACAAGTATCAGCTCTGATGGTATGGCCGTAGAATTATCATTATCACTTTTTTCTTGTGAGTCTTTTAAAGACTTACTGCTACCCCACCACCCACCCTCCCGTTCATGGTAAAAGTTCTAGACCTGCAAATTTTACAGGCCGAAGAAAAAACTCAGGAAATGGCAGTGATCTAATACACACTGAATGTTGTGAGGCTTTTTCATTTACTTTGCAGCTTTTTCCATCTTCGTCCGCCCTGTGAAAGCACTCGGCCTGTGTTTCAATCTGGACCAGACGTATCATTTCGGGCTGGAGCCATGCTGAAAATCACTTACTGTCCTTGACACACATTCACACGTGCTTTCCCGGTGCAGACTTCATGGGTAACTGCACTTTTTTTTGGAATTTTACCTATTGTTCACAGTAATTATGAGGGACGAAAAGACAAAAGGGTTTTTCCCTAGGATTCTAGGGAGTGAGCAATGCAGCTAGCTAATTGGAGCAATCTGTCTGCCTCTAAATCAGTTTAAAAATGCGTTTAAAAACCACCAACAATACTTAATTAATGTTGAGTAACCTTTATAGCAGGGGTCACTTACCTTTTTGAAACCAAGAGCTACTTCTTGGGTACTGATTAATGCAAAGGTCTACCAGCTACACACTTAAATAAATTCCCAGAAATAGCCTATTTGCTCAATTTACCTTTGACTCTATGTTATTATTAATAATTAATGATATTTATCTTTGTGGAAACACTGATCATCTTAATGATTTCTCACAATAAATATATATAGAAACAGATAAATATCAATATGCAACACTTTATTTTTATATTTTCGCTAAGTGCACATTTTTCAAATTGAACATTTTCAAATGATCACTTCCAAGACAGTCTAGTAAAATAACAATATCTGATTTTAACTAGCTAGCCACTAACATTTTTTAACAAATCATGAATTACTTTGCACCATGTTTGTACAAATAATAACTCATGTAAAATACAAAAGTCAACTCTCAAATTTTTAAATAAGTCATGTCACACTTTGAACCGGACACCAAATCTGTTATCTGTTTCTTTGTCAGTTAGTGGGAAGCCTAGCATTGCATGCTGTTAACTAGTGTGTTGTACTCTGGTGTGTAACTTGACACTGCAACTCTGAGTGAGTCTTACAGATGGGCATCGGTCAGGCGTGTTCTGTGTTTGTTCTTGATGAAGTTCAAAAGGCTGATTCACAAAGATAAGTTGAACCAAACAGGCTTGCAACCTTCATAGCTGCTGTGCATACACCACTGTACTTTTCTGTGTTAACAAGGCACTAAACGTTTGGTGCAGCCTGGTGGGCTTTAAATTTTAAATTGTCAGGAAAGAAGAGGAAGGAATTTAAAAGGTAAAAATGTATATGTGTTTAAAAATCCTAAAATAATTTTTAAGGTTGTACTTTTTCTCTAAAATTGTCTTTCTGAAAGTTATAAGAATCAATCAATCAATCAATCAATGTTTACTTATATAGCCCTAAATCACTAGTGTCTCAAAGGGCTGCACAAACCACTACGACATCCTCAGTAGGCCCACATAAGGGCAAGGTAAACTCACACCCAGTGGGACGTCGGTGACAATTATGACCCTGTGGGACGTCGGTGACAATATAAGAAGCAAAGTAAAACAATAAATGAATGTATTTAAACAAGTTCTTGGAATTAAAAATGTTGAGCAAAGAGAGACCAGCTTGCTAGTAAATAAATACAATTGAAAAAATTGAGGCAGCTCAGTGGTAAGTGCTGCTATTTGAGGTATTTTTTAGAACAGGCCAGCGGGCGACTCATCTGGTCCTTACGGGCTACCTGGTGCCCGCGGGCACCGCGGTGGTGACCCCTGCTGTATAGTAACCAAGCTGTGGTGAAATTGTTATAGTAAGAGCTAACACTAGGTACTGTTTTACCAGTGTGCTGAAACATCTGCATGCTACGTTATTAGCCGCGAGCTAGCTACGGGGAGAGATAAGCTAGCTTCTAAGTCAGCAACCGAATTGCGTTTGAGTTTGTAATGCACAACTAGGGTTGCAAAATTGCGGGAATATTCAAAGTTGGAAACTTTCCATGGGAATTAACGGGTATTAACTTTGAATGCAACATGCTAGATCTTGCAGCATGATTAGTAGCTAAAACAACCCGATTTAATGCAAATTCAGTAGAATTCTAACCCTCCACCTTGCATTCCTCAATCACATAACCAGATAATTCCCAGCATGCTACACACTACAACAGGGCTATTGAGGCCACACTAGTATCTGAGTCCAAGGACTTTATCCAGTCCAGTAAGTTTTGATGATATTACTTGAGTAAATATATTTGATCTATGGTATTTAAGTGTAATAGAGGTGTAATTGCTTGTTACTATATGACTCTGGGCTACTCCGGCAGAATTCCACTCAAGCTAGCTAGCTGTTCCTGTGCTTGTTAAATGGTTTTGGGGCCAATATCTCTAGATAGCTAGGTTTATGTACCATCACAGTTTCATAATGAACCGAGAATATTACTCCGTTAGCCGTGATGCTAATTTTGTCTATGTTAAATCCCATTCATTTATGCTAAAAACGTTAGCGATCCGAATTTAAATTTTTTGTGATCTGTTAAGTTCAACGAGAAAATACTAAATGAAAACGTGTAGTTTCCTCTGCCTTCTGTTCTGCTCGCCATTGTGTTGTCATACAAGAATGTAGGTTATAGTTTTGATTTAGCATGCTGCTTGAATGTTAATTTATTCATTTAGCCTATTTGTATTCATTTGTCCATCGGTAAAATATTTTTTAAAGACTACTCCAATCGTTAAACTGTCTATTTATATCTGTGTGTGGCATTGTAGTAGTGTTGAATAAATACAAACAGAAAAATGCCACGTACACCGTCTGATGTGTGGAGACGTTTCACCTAGGGGCTGGGCAATATGGCCTTTTAATAATATCTCGATATTTTTAGGCCATGTCACGATACACAATATACAAACCCCGTTTCCATATGAGTTGGGAAATTGTGTTAGATGTAAATATAAACGGAATACAATGATTTGCAAATCCTTTTCAACCCATTTTCAATTGAATGCACTACAAAGACAAGATATTTCATATTCAAACTCAAAAACTTTATTTTTTTTTGCAAATGATAATTAACTTAGAATGCCCTGTGATGAGGTGGCGACATGTCCAGGGTGTACCCCGCCTTCCGCCTGATTGTAGCTGAGATAGGCGCCAGCGTCCCCCGCGACCCCAAAAGGGAATAAGCGGTAGAAAATGGATGGATGGAATTAACTTAGAATTTCATGGCTGCAACGCGTGCCAAAGTAGTTGGGAAAGGGCATGTTCACCACTGTGTTATATCACCTTTTCTTTTAACAACACTCAATAAACTTTTGGGAACTGAGGAAACTAATTGTTGAAGCTTTGAAAGTGGAATTCTTTCCCATTCTTGTTTTATGTAGAGCTTCAGTCGTTCAACAGTCCGGGGTCTACACTGTCATATTTTAGGCTTCATAATGCGCCACACATTTTCGATGGGAGACAGGTCTGGACTGAAGGGGGGCCAGGAAAGTACCCGCACTCTTTTTTTACGAAGCCGCGCTGTTGTAACACTTGTCTTGCCGAAATAAGCAGGGGCGTCTATAATAACGTTGTTTGGATGACAACATATGTTGCTCCAAAACCTGTATGGACCTTTCAGCCTTAATGGTCCCTAGTGGGTAGAGTGCCCGCCCTGAGATCGGTAGGTTGTGAGTTCAAATCCCGGCTGAGTCATACCAAAGACTATAAAAATGGGACCCATTACCTCCCTGCTTGGCACTCAGCATTAAGGGTTGGAATTGGGGGTTAAATCACAAAAAATGATTCCCGGGCGCGGCACCGCTGCTGCTCACTGCTCCCCTCACAGATGTGTAAGTTACCCATGCCTCTGGCACTAATACACCCCCACACCATCACAGATGCTGGCTTTTGAACTTTGCGCCTCTAACAATCTAAAAGGTTATTTTCCATTTTTTTCTGGAGGACACCACGTCCTCTGTTTCCAAATATAATTTGAAATATGGACTCGTCAGATGACAGAACACCTTTCCACTTTGCATCAGTCCATCTAAGCCAAGCCGGCGGCGTTTCAGGATATTGTTGATAAATGGGTTTGGCCTTGCATAGTAGAGTTTTAACTTGCACGTACAGATGTAGCGACCAACTCTAGTTACTGACAGTGGTTTTATGAAGTGTTCCTGAGCCCATTTGGTGATATCCTTTACGCATTGATGTCGGATTTTGATGCAGTACCGCCTGAGGGATCAAAAGTCCGTAATATCATCGCTTACGTGCAGGGATTTCTCCTGATTCTCTGAACTTTTTGACGATTTTACGAACCGTGGATGGTGAAATCCCTAAATTCCTTGCAATAGCTCGTTGAGAAATGTTGTTCTAAAACTGTTCGACAATTTGCTTACAAAGTGGTGACCCTCACCCCATCCTTGTTTGTGAATTACTTAGCATTTCATGGAAGCTGTTTTTATACACAATAATGGCACCCACCTGTTCCCAATTAGCATACACACCTGTGGGATGTTCCATATAAGTGTTTGATGAGCATTACTCAACTTTATAAGTATTTATTGCCACCTTTCCCAACTTCTTTGTCACGTGTTGCTGGCATCAAATTCTAAAGTAATGATTATTTTCCCAAAAAAAAAATGTTTATGATTTTGAACATCAAATATGTTGTCTTTGTAGCATATTCAACTGAATATGGGTTGAAAATGATTTGAAAATCATTGTATTCCGTTTATATTTACATCTAACACAATTTCCCAACTCATTTGGAAACGGGGTTTGTATATCTTGATATATTGCCTTAGCCTTGAATGAACACTTGATGCATATAATCACAGCAGTATGATGATTCTATGTGTCTACATTAAAACATTCTTCTTCATACTGCATTAATATATGCTCATTTTAAACTTTCATGCAGAGAGGGAAATCACAACTAAGTCAATTGACCAAAAGTGTATTTATTAAACAGTTATTAAAGGGGAACATTATCACCAGACCTATGTAAGCGTCAATATATACCTTGATGTTGTAGAAAAAAGACCATATATTTTTTTAACCGATTTCCGAACTCTAAATGGGTGAATTTTGGCGAATTAAACGCCTTTCTGTTTATCGCTCTCTTTGCGACGACGTCAGAACGTGACGTCACATCGGTCATCAATGCCATGTTTCCCTCCCACATCGAGTCAAATCAGCTCTGATATTTTCCGTTTTTTCGACTGTTTTCCATACCTTGGAGACATCATGCGTCGTCGGTGTGTTTTCGGAGGGTGTAACAACACGTTGTTCTGCACAAGTCTCTCACAACATGATTAAGAGCTGTCACTTTAGTTGTGTTACGTGCGCAATGACGAGTTGTAGAACAGTAGTTCTCTTATTGATGGTACGCTATATGAAGGCATGCCAAGGGTCCAGTGAGATTTATCAAAAACATTCTAAAAAATAGCAGTCAGTCATGAATACTTAATAAATATATATTTGTTGGATAACACTTGAACAAAATATGAACTCAAGTTAATTTTTTGTGGACATGTTCCATAAATATTGATGTTAAAGATTTCTTTTTTTGTGAAGAAATGTTAAGCATGAAGTTCATTAATCCAGACGGATCTTTATTACAATCCCCAGAGAGGGCATTTTAAGTTGATGATTACTTCTATGTGTAGAAATCTTTATTTATAATTGAATTACTTGTTTATTTTTCAACAAGTTTTTTAGTTATTTTTATATCCTTTTTTCCAAATAGTTCAAGAAAGACCACTACAAATGAGCAATATTTTGCACTGTTGTACAATTTAATAAATCAGAAATTGATGACATGGTGCTGTATTTTACTTCTTTATCTCTTTTTTTTCCAGCCACAATTCTTTGCTCTGATTAGGGGGTACTTTAATTAAAAAAAATTTCACAGGGGGTACATCACTCAAAAAAGGTTGAGAACCACTGTTGTAGAGGACCTTAAAGCCCTCAATAATGTCTGCCGGGTGAAAATTGGGACAAATTTGGGAAAATGGTTGCACGGGTAGATTGTCGGGAGGTGCACTGAAATTCAGGAGTCTCCTGGAAAAATCGTCAGGGTTGGCTTTCCTGCCCTAGCAATGCTAGGACGGTAAAGCCATTCATAGAAGGTGAATTCATTAAAAAGTGCATGTTACATTTTTTAAGAAATCTTTTCTTGTGGCCCTTCCTCACCCAGTTTCTGCATCCAGTGGCCCCCGGGTAAATTGAGTTTGAGACCCCCTCTCTACTTGCTCGCTTCTAGAAGCAGTCGTTCACCTTCCGTATATTCAGACTCAAAAAGGTAAGGTTGTCCAAAAATAGTCATCGTCATTGTTTGTTACCAAGCCTACCATGATAAAAAAAATGTGTTTGTTTCCGGAAGTAGGAATACACATTTGTTGCCGGAAGTCTGAAGTGTGCTGCTATGGAAACGGAATTAAATGTGCCAAGAAAAGAACTTCCGGAAATGCATAAAATGAAGAAAATACGATAAATATTGTACATATTACTTACTGTTCTGAACGTATCGGTTACTATATTATACATAGACTTGCATTGTGCAAAATAAAACATTTAGTGTAAATGGGTCTGGGTCGCTAAAGTAACAATACATTTATGTATGCAGTTGGCAGTTCACTTACTGTGTCCCATTATTTCCCTGAAAGTCATATCCACAAAAATGTTGCGGTCTCCAAACACTGACACTAGGGCTGGGCGATATATCGAATATACTCGATATATTGTGGGTTTGTCTCTATGCGATAAAAAAAATTACTATATTGTGATATTCGAGTATACGTCCTAACGCAGTTGCTTTTTGCTGCGGGCATTACACTGCAGGCGTTTCTCTTTCTTGTCTCTCCTTCTCACAGAGACGTAAAACAAGCGCACCTACTTACACTCATCACACACTGTCATCATTTATAAAAGTCACTCGCTAAAGAATGAAAAGTGCTTGAAACTCCGCAGGTCAACATCTCGGTTGGTACCACACCCAACAAAATGCCCAAGCAACCATTTCCAGATCAACACCATATCAAAAAAATAGTCAACAACAGAAGGAGATAACGTTCGCAGGAACCTACCACATAGCGAAGGACATACACTATTTGATTTACTATTTTGCAGCTCATTTTTATTTGACACTTATTGAAATATCTTGTGTAACATCATGCACAAAAGTGCACTTTAATTGTTTTAAACTATTGTAGTGGTGCTCTGTACAAAAAGTGCACTTTAATTTAGTGTTGTTTTGATATGTTATCTTAGTGACATCATGCACAAAAGTGCACTAATAGCTTGTTTTAAAATGTCTCTGACAATCTTGTACTTTCTGTTTTGAAATGACATGAATGTTTGTGCCACTGCTTAATATCTGTTTAATAAATACACTGTTGGTAAATTGACTTAGTTGTGATTTCCCTCTCTGCATGAAAGTTTATAATGATTATATATTAATGCAGTATGAACAAGAATGTTTTAATGTAGACACATAGAATCATCATACTGCTGTGATTATATTCAAGGCTAAGGCAAAATATCGAGATATACCGAATTTTTCGGACTATAAGTCGCAGTTTTTTTTATAGTTTGGCCGGGGATGCGACATATACTCCGGAGTGACTTATGTGTGAAATTATTAACACATTGCCGTAAAATATCATATAATATTATTTATCTCAGTGGCGGAAAAGACAAACAAAATGTCAGCCATCGTCACATACACGTCAACCAATAAGAAGTCGCCGGGGGAGGGTCATGGCAGAAGTGCATTGTGGGTCATGCAATGCTAAATGCTATATGCTACTGCCGTCGCTATTAAAATGATAATTTCATTGTTGGCGGTAACTTATAAAAACTGAGAAGGGCTGAACAAAAATTGGACCGAAAAGGAAATCATGTACTGCAGATTGCAAAATATCTATCAATCAATCAATCAATCAATGTTTAATTATAGAGCCCCTAAATCACAAGTGTCCCAAAAGGCTGCACAAACCACTTCAACGTCCTCGGAAGAACCCACATAAGGGCAAGGAAAACTCACACCCGGTAGGACGTCGGTGACAATGATGACTATGAGAACCTTGGAGAGGACCACATAAGTGACCAACCCCCCCCTATAGGGGACCGAAAGCAATGGATGTCGAGCAGGTCTAACATGATACTGTGAAAGTTCAATCCAAGGTGGATCCAACACAGCCGCGAGAGTTCAGTTCAAAGCGAATCCAAGACAGCAGCGAGAGTCCCGTCCATAGGAAACCATCCCAAACGGAGTCGGATCAGCAGCGTAGAGATGCCCCCAACCAAGCGGTCCATCCTGGGTCCCGACTCTGGACAGCAAGTGCTTCATCCATGGACATCGGACCGAACCCCCTCCACAAGGGAGGGGGGGACAGTGGAGAAAAAGAAAAGAAGCGGCAGATCAACTGGTCTAAAAAGGAGGTCTATTTAAAGGCTAGAGTATACAAATTAGTTTTAAGGTGAGACTTAAATGCTTCTACTGAGATAGCTTCTCGAACTGTTACCGGGAGGGCATTCCAGAGTACTGGAGCCCGAATGGAAAACGCTCTATAGCCTGCAGACTTTTGTTTTGGCTCTGGAAATCACTAATAAGCCAGAGTCCTTTGAACGCAGATTTCTTGCTGGGACATAGGGTACAATACAATCGGCAAGATAGGCTGGAGCGCGACCGTGTAGTATTTCTTACGTAAGTAATATAACCTTAAAGTCACATCTTAAGTGCACAGGAAGCCAGTGCAGGTGAGCCAGTATAGGCGTAATATGATCA
This sequence comes from Nerophis ophidion, assembly GCF_033978795.1. NCBI lineage: Eukaryota > Metazoa > Chordata > Actinopteri > Syngnathiformes > Syngnathidae > Nerophis > Nerophis ophidion. Next base: position 54,794,784 of record NC_084611.1, on the reverse strand, counting down.
AACTTTCTTGTTCTTGTCAAAAGTCTAACAGCCGCATTTTGTACCAACTGTAATCTTTTAATGCTAGACATGAGGAGACCCGAAAATAATACGTTACAGTAATCGAGACGAAACGTAACAAACGTATGGATAATGATCTCAGCGTCGTTGGTGGACAAAATGGAGCAAATTTTTGCGATATTATGGAGATGAAAGAAGGCCGTTTTAGTAACGCTTTTAATGTGTGACTCAAAGGAGAGAGTTGGGTCGAAGATAATACCCAGTTTCTTTACAGAGTCGCCTTGTTTAATTGTTTGGTTGTCAAATGTTAAAGTTGTATTATTAAATAGAGGTCGGTGTCTAGCAGGACCGATAATCAGCATTTCCGTTTTTTTGGCGTTGAGTGGCAAAAAGTTAGCGGACATCCATTGTTTAATTTCATTAAGACACGCTTCCAGCTGACTACAGTCTGGCGTGTTGGTCAGCTTTAGGGGCATGTTGAGCTGCGTGTCATCAGCATAATAGTGAAAGCTAACACAGTATTTGCGTATGACGTCACACAGCGGCAGCATGTAGATGCTGAAGAGTGCAGGGCCAAGGACCGAACCCAGGGGAACTCCACACGTTACCTTAACATAGTCACACTGTTATGGGAGACGCACTGCACCCTGTCAGTTAGATAAGAGTTAAACCAAGACAGGGCTAAGTCTGACATACCAATTCGTGTTTTGATAAGCTCTAATAAAATATTATGATCGACGGTATCGAAAGCAGCGCTAAGATTGAGGAGCAGCAATATAGATGACGCATCAGAATCCATCGTTAGCAATAGATCATTAGTCATTTTTGTGATGGCTGTCTCCGTAAAGTGATTTGCCCTGAAACCGGATTGAAAGGTTTCACATAGATTGTTAGACGCTAAGTGTTCATTTAGCTGCTCTGCAACAATTTTTTTCGAGGATTAGGTCTTTTAAGGAGAGGATGAATAACCACTTTTTTGAATGCCAGGGGAACAGTGCCCGAGGAAAGTGATAAGTTTATAATATTTAGCACTGATGGACCTAATAATACAAAGAGCTCCTTGATAAGTTTCCCAGGAAGTGGGTCAAGTAAACATGTTGTTTGTTTTATTCCATTTACACGTTGTAACAATTCTTCTAATGTTATTTCATCAAAACGAGAGAAACTATTTTGGATATTTGCAGTATCCGCCGTCTATACAATCGTATCTGTGTTAATAGAACCCAGTTGTAGCTGGGACGCATTGTCTTTAATCTCCCTTCTAATAAGTTAAATTTTCTTATTAAATAAATTCATAAAGTCATCTGCCGAGTGGGTGGAGCTACTGGAAGGAGTCCCTTGTTGGGTTAGCGATGCTACGGTACTAAACAAAAATTTAGGATAGTTTTTATTGAGGTGGATGAGATTTGAGTAATATTTAGCTTTAGCTAAAGTAAGCATGCGTTTATAAGTTATTAAACTATCACTCCATGCTTGATGGTGCACCTCAAGTTTAGTCGTGCGCTATTTGCGTTCCAGCTTTCTGCATAATCATTTCTGAGCTCTAGTTTCTTCTGTAAACCATGGCGTACGCCTTTTTGGAACCTTTTTTAACTTCAGCGGTGCTATACTATCAATGGTTTCGCGCAGGGCGTCGTTAAAGTTGTTAGTGAGGTTATCAATAGAGCCCACATACTTTGGTAATGGTGCCATTACTGAGGGCAGTAGACCAGCAAGAGTCGTCGTTGTGGCAGCATTAATGTTGCGGCTGCCATAGCAGTTATTATTATTATTATTATTATTATTATTATTATTAGCTTGCCGAACATGAGCCTGAACTTCGAATTTTATAAGGTAATGATCGGACATTACTTTAGTACACGGGAGTATCATAACTTTGGAAACGGTGATACCTCTGACAAGCACTAGGTCTATTGTTTTACCGCTGCGATGCGTCGGATCATTTCTTATTTGTGTAAGGCCACAGTTATCAATTATAGTCTGGAGCGCCACGCATGGTGGTTCTGATGGGGTATTCATATGGATATTAAAGTTTTCCATTATAATTATATCATCGGCGTGCGTCACTAGTTCAGCAACAAACTCTGAGAACTCACTGATAAAGTCCGAATAGGGCCCTGGGGGGGCGGTAGATAACAGCCAGGTATAGAGGCAGCGGTGTGACAGGCCTCATACTAAGCACCTCAAACGATTTATATTTATTATTGAAGTTAAGACTAAGGTTAAAATAATAATAATATTTATCTCATTCGTGGAAGAGACGTAGAAAATGTCAGCAATTGTCACACACACGTCAACCAATAAGAATTCGGCGAGGGAGGGTCATGGCAGAAGTGCATTGTGGGTCATGGAATGCTAACTACTATGCTACTGCCGTAGCTATTAAAATGGTTCATTTCAACGTTGCCGGTAACTTATAAAAACTGAGAAGGGCTGAACAAAAATGGCACCGAAAAGGAAATCATGTACTGCAGATTACAAGTGACGTAGTGAAATATGCAGCAGAAAACGACAAGCGGAATCGGCGCATACCTTTGGAGTTGGCAGAGTTGTTTAGAAGCGAAATCGAGGAAGAATATTTCATCGGATTAATCGATTAGGAGTGACAGATTGTATGGTAAACGTATAGCATGTTTTATGACTCTTACCATAATATGTTACGTCAACATACCAGGCACCTTTTCAGTTGGTTATTAATGAGTCATATAACGTACACTTATTCAGCCTGTTCACTATTCGTTATTTATTTTATATTGCCTTTCAAATTTCTATTCTTGGTGTTGGATTTTATCAAATTATTTTCCCCCAAAGAGGCAATTTATACTCCAGTGCGACGTACGTATAAATGTTTTTTTCCTTATTTTTTATGCATTTTCGGCCGGTGCAACGTATACTCCGGAGCGACTTATAATCCAAAAAATACAGTACATCGTGTATCATGACATGGCCTAATATCGAGATGTTAACAAAAGGCCATATCGCCCAGCCCTAACCGACACAATTAGTTTTTGTTAAATAGCCAGAAACTAAATCCTGCTTTGAGGTCTCCAGATGTCCAGAACCGCAACTGAACACACCTTTGCTATTAAAAGCCCCACTTCAGAACTTTCCATTTTGGTTGATTTTGGCGACGCTAGTGGACCAAAGCGTTAGCGTTTTGCCTAAAGAAAGACCACATATCCCATGAGTCAGAAACTACTGTCACATACACATTAACTGATACAGTTTTACATATTTTACTCAAACTTTATATTTGCGGTTTGCATTGTCTTCTCTTGTATCTGAACTTTTGAGTTTGTTGCGTGCAGACTATCAAGCTGGAGGCTATTCATTGTTGTCTCACATATTTCCAATCATTAGGAGTATTATTTTGAATTGAGCATCAAAAATTACTTACTGGAACGGGAAAAAAAACAGGAACAGAACCAAGTCTGAAATCCCTCCTCATTTTTGAAAGCCGGGACAATGTTGATCCTTGACCGTCTTTTTATCGGTGTAGCGTCCCTTTTTCTTTTTTTTGTCTCCTCAGACAAAACTTTACGCGTAAATAAGACCGCCCACAGAACGTGCATGCAGAAATGACTGTCAGAAAGCGGCTTGAAGATGATCAGTAAAACATCATCTATGCAACATTTTGACCAAAGAACCATCAATACATGTTATGTAGACCACAAGGTAGTGTCATACATTTAAAAAAATAATAATAAAAATATGACTCCTTTATCGCGCCCTATAATCCGGTGCGCCTAATGTATGAAAAAAATCAAAGATCGACCATTCATCGGCTGTGCACCTTATAATCTGGTGCGCCCTATGGTCCGGAAAATACGGTATATTTGTAAATTGGTCAAGGTGATACGTTACTGAGTGCTGCTTTATGCATAAAGCAATAAAGTGATTATTTCCTCCAGAATTCTTGCTCTTGCAACATATTGTAGTGGTTCATGTCCTGGCCAAAAAACATAGTTCCTAGTATCACTGTTCTGGTAATATTGTCTCTGTTTTCATTGGAGTCATCATCATCGTCCTGTTTACACTAGGCAGATTTCACAATGCAGGGGCTTACTTGTGTTGTTGTTGTTGTTTTTTGACCAGACATTGGGGGAGAGTGTGACGCATTTAGCAAGGCGGGCTCTGCAAAGCACAGTTTTGGGGGAGGAGGGACTTGGGGAGTCTGTGTTGATAATCACTTAGTACTTTGAAATACTGCACTCTAGCGGCCAAATGGGGTAATTAGGATTTTATTAGAAACCCTAGGATTTTCACATTCATATTCTTAGGATCATTACATTTATTGAAAATCAGTTTGTACATCTGGAGTCGTACTCATACTTAAAGATCCAATTTATTTTGACACAATTTTTGATTTGTTATATTTTTGTACATCCACCCAGAGGACACTGTTCTGCGTTCTTCTTCATCCTGAAGTCAAAACTCTTTGTCCTCCCGCCTCCCAAACCGCAAGCATAAACTCGCCGAAGTTGTTCTTAATGGAATATCACTTTTCATGTAACTAACTGTTACTCAAAAAACTAAGTATTTTGTAAAAAGTAAAAGCTAAATAGAACAACAGCATACTCTGTCAGTGTACCGTGAGTTACAGTCTGTTTTGCTTTAATTTCACCTATTTTGGTTAAAAATATTTTTTGTAAACCAGTAAGTATAGTCTGCAAATTATGTGTTGTTGTTGTTTTTGAGTGCCGGTGGTGTCTAGAGCTCGGCAGAGTAACCGTGTAATACTCTTCCATGTCAGTAGGTACCTGATGATAGGTTTGTAGATTTTGGAAACAGCGGGAGGCAGGGTGCAGGTGTCTAATGCTTAAATAAAAAATAAACAAAAGGCGAGCGCCCCTAAAAAAAGGCATTGAAGCTTAGGGAAGGCTATGCAGAACGAAATTAAAACTGAACTGGCTACAAAGTAAACAAAAACAGAATGCTGGACGACAGCAAAGACTTACTGTGGAGCTAAAATGCTAAAACTCCTTGAGCATTCACTGGCGCAAATGTGAGGGATGTCAGACATGCACACGATAATACGATTATCTTTTAATTCGATTTTGTGCGCGGCCTAGATTTGCCGTGCGCAGAGGACGCGTGAGCAGTGTGCCATTGCACTAGGGGTGTAACGGTACGTGTATTTGTATTGAACCGTTTCGGTACGGGGGTTTCGGTTCGGTGCGGAGGAATACCGAATGAGTTCAACTCGTACATATGAAGTAGCCGCCTATGCTAAAGTCTTAACAAGCTGCTCCGCTCCGTTCTGCCTCCGTGTCTGTACACTGCACCCTGCATTGTCCCACCCACACAACCATCTGATTGGTTACATACAAAGCCAATCAGCAACGCGTATTCAGAGCGCATGTCGTCAGGGCTTCAGTGTCAATGTCGAGCAGATAGGATTCTAGCAGGGGAGCAACTCACTCTCCCCAAATTATATTCCAAGTCAACTACTTTCTAAACATCACTATGAGCCCGTTGACCTTCTAGAAACAAACTGCAGCTCAGCTCACTCGCAGTCCTGGCTTTAGGTGAAGGCTAGTTAGCTTTTAGCGAAACGTTAACTAATTTTGCGGTGTATGTGTGCGCGCGCGCGTGTGTTACGGACAGTGTTGATTGAGGTGTGTTGAAGCAGCAAAAAAGGACATTATATTAAATGAAGAGTTTCTGTCTCTGATAGTGTATAAAATAATTTAAGTGCATCATAAAGCCTACATGAACTCCATGGTGGTCAGGGATGAATTTTCAGCTATAGTTACATGAATCATTAGTAATGTAGCAGCCTAGTTTTGAATGGCAGGGTCCATGCTTTCACATGTTGATACAAATATAACATTTACATAATAAAAATCAACTACAGGTTTCCCCAATGCTGTAATAAATTAAGCATGATGAGTTGACTTGAAACTGTTTAATGTTGCACTTTTTATATGTAGAAGAAATGTTGTGTCATTTTATTTCATCTAAGCAACAACTTGAGGCAGTTTTATGTGGATTAACGTGGGCAGAATTATTATAGTGTTCCCAATGTTAAAAGGATCAAGCCATTGTTTACAAATTTGGTGAATAAATACTCAAAAAATATATATTTTGTTGTTTTCTTACTGTACCAAAAATGAACCGAACCGTGACCTCTAAACCGAGGTACGTACCGAACCGAAATTTTTGTGTACCGTTACACCCCTACATTGCACAGGAGCGTATTTTAGAGGGAACGTTGTTGGCAAGTATGTTGATGACTGAAGTGCTGATATCAACCAATCCTAACCAAGTGGAGGAGTTCAAGTACCTCGGAGTCTAGTTCACGTGTGGGGGAAAAGTGGATCGTGAGATCGACAGGCGGATCGGTGCGGCGTCTTCAGTAATGTGGACGCTGTATCGATCCGTTGTGGTGAAGAAAGAACTGAGTCGGAAGGCAAAGCTCTCCGTTTACCGGTCGATTTACGTTCTCGTCCTCACCTATGGTCATGAGCTTTGGGTTATGACCGAAAGGACAACATCACGGGTACAAGTGGCCGAAATTAGTTCCCTCCGCCGGGTGGCAGGGCTCTCCCTTACAGATAGGGTGTGAAACTCTGTCATCCTGGGGGAGCTCAAAGTAAAGCCGCTGCTCCTCTACATCGATAGGGGCCAGAGCAGGGTGGTTTGGGCATTTGGTCAGGATGCCACTCAAACGCCACCCTCGGGAGGTGTTCAGGGCACGTCCAACTGTTAGGAGGCCACGGGGAAGACCCAGGACACGTTGTGAAGACTATGTCTCCCGGCTGCCCTGGGAACGCCTCGGGCTCCCCCGGGAAGAGGTGGACAAAGTGGCTGGGGAAAGGAAAGTCTGGGCTTCCCTGCTTAGGCTGCTTCCCCCGCGACCCGACCCCGGATAAGCGGAAGAAGATGGATGGATGGATGGATGAATGGATGGATGGACCCCGACTTGAAAAAGTTGCAAAACTTATTCGGGTGTTACCACTTAGTGGTCAGTTGTACGGAATATATACTGTACTGTGCAATCTACTAATAAAAGTCTCAATCTCCATCAGTCAATCAGCCTGCATTTGGGGGAAAACTGGGTAACTACTGCCCTGTTAGTCAGAGGTACAATGGCATAACATCTACAGGTTTGGATGAAGCCCAAGGAATTGATTTCGGTTTTATCTGAGATGGTATGCAAACATGTCGACACGAGAGCCGCGGCGGACAAGTCGGAATGAATGTTTGAGTAATAGTGAGACAAGGACAAGACAAGACAGGCAGGGAGAGCCAATTCATAGGAAAGCATTTGCCTGAAAAGAAACAAAGGAACTGGGAAATAATCCTTCTGGAAACGGCAGAGTTCTTAACACTCGAGATGAGAACTGAACAAGGTGCAGGTGGAGAGGAGACAACACTCAAACAAAAGCCCGTTTTTGTCACACTTTAGAAGTGTGTATGCACAATGCTTTGTGTCATATTTCCTGCCGGTACGGAAACAAGGCTGATACGGCAGGAAGAGTGACCAACCCTTTCCTTGTTTACAAGCCTGATCGCTCCGTCTAGATCATGCTGTCAAAAGTCGCGCTTGGACTCTTGGTTTCGTGTACCCCTGCCGCCCCCACTCCTCCTCCCTATCCGTCTAACCCTACCACCCTTTTTCCCTCGCAGCTGATTGATGCATTTGCCCTGGAGATCGGGGAGTTGAAGAAGGAGATGGTCCACACCTCTCCAACAGTGGAACAGGAGCCTACAGACACAGAAGGGTAAGGCGCTGTTTTTATTCCATCCAAACTTTTTAGACCGTAGTGTTTAACTGTTTTTCCGCTCCCTGTGCCAGACCGGAGAGCGCGGTGAGCGGCGTTTATCTGGAATCCCCGGATTGTGGCGGCGTGAGGGCTGAAAGGGATTATGGATATGACTCGTTGCGGAGGAGGATGAGCGTGTTGGACAGACTGAGTAAAACCCACCCTGTTTGGTTGCTGCTTGCAATCAGTGAAGAAGAGGCGACACGCATCCTGCTCAAACAGCCACCGGGGGTGAGGCCGCCGTTCAAAAATATTAAGTAACATTGTTATTAGAGATGTCCGATAATAAATGCTTTAAAATGTGATATCGGAAATTATCGGTATCCGTTTCGAAAAGTAAAATTAATGACTTTTTAAAACGCTGCTGTACATATCAGGTAAAACACGGATATAAATCCAGTCAGCAGACCCTCCCCTCTCCCTTCTCCCACACACACCACAGGAGTTGACGACTGCAGCATGAGAGGTTTACTGGCGACTCTTAATGACCTCATCAAACCGCCGCAAGCGCAGCATAACAACAAGCAGAGTGGGTTGTTGCTAGTGCTGTAGCCGTGTCTGACAAGCGAGCTCGCTCCTGTGACTGACTAACAACACCATGTCTATGGCATACTTGCCAACCCTCCCGATTTTCCAAGTAGACTCCCGAATTTCAGTGCCCCTCCCGAAAAGGCAACCATTCTCCTGAATTTCTCCTGATTTCTACCCAGACAACAATATTGGGGGCGTGCCTTAAAGGCACTGCCTTTAGCATCCTCTCTCACCTGAAACCTTCACCCCTTAACCTGAGTGAGGACAGCCTGTCGTCACGTCTGCATTTTCTCCAAACAAACAGCGCGCCGGTGCAGTCACATAACATCTACGGCTTGTCATACACGGACAAGTGAATGCAAGGCACACTTGGTCAACAGCCATACAGGTCACACTGAGGGTGGCCGTACAAAACTTTAGCACTGTTACAAATATGCGCCACACTGTGAACCCACATCTAACTAGAATGACTAACACATTTCGGGAAAACATCCGCACCATAACACAGCATTAACACAACAGAACAAATACCCAGAACCCCTTGCAGCACTAACTGTTCCGGGACGCTACAATATACACCCCCGCTATCACCAAACCCTGCCCCTCCCAACCCTGCCCACCTCAAATGCCACCCCCCATATCCCGCATTCGGAGGTCTCAAGGTTGGCAAGTATGTTATGATGTAAACCATGGTTCTCAAAAGATGGTCGATGAAGATACTCAAGAGAGTACTAGAATTAAAAATATATTGTATTTTCCTGGCTACCCACCAAATGATAAAAAAAATTGTATTTTTTTTTTTACATACCCGCACCGCAATACATACCTGTATGAATGATTTTAACATGGCGGTAAAACGGGAGATCAAACAAAACACAACTCTTCGTCATGAACCCACGAGTTGTGGAAGCTATCTCTCCAATCAACTTAACAGACTCGATAACTTCACAGTGATGTTTCTGGTGATTTTACGATTAAAATTTATTTAAAAAAAACAACATAAAAATAATGCCGTCGTAATAGATATAGATAGATAGGTCTTTATGTCTGTGGTGGGCGTGGCCTGCGCACCTACAGCGAAGCGGAGTGTGACAGAACCGGCTTCGAGATTAGCGACAGGTGAGTGGATGACACAGCTGAGAGTGTTTGTCTAATCACCCGTCGCTCTGTTAAAGGCAGCAGTCGGGAAAGAGTGGGGGTGAATGGCAGTTGGCGGAGCTTGACGAGAGCACGACAAACTACTCTAGAGAAAAGACATTGGCTGAGAAGCACAAAAAGACTTTTGCTAGAACAAGTGAACAATAGATATTATTGTTACAACCTTCTAAAGGAGTGATGATGTCGGTGACTGGTGGCCAAAAGAACCCGGAAGAAAGTGACTTCCACAATGTCATTGCACAAGTACGACGAAACTTTGTTTTCAGCACAAACCCGTTCAAGATTAGTGTAAGGGGTTGCAGAACAGGAATGCTGATGGGTTGCCACAAAGGTGCCCTGTAAAAGATGGGGAAAAAGGTAAAATGCTGGGGAAGGGTGAGTAAAAAAAAATACAATCTAGACTGGGCTCCTATGGGGGCCCAGTCTGGAATGGGGAAAAAAAACAACCTCCATAGCCAAGCACATATACATATTACAACATACATCTCGATATATCTAGCAACAGAGGGAAAGGAGTGCGGGGTCATGGTGGTAGGCCGCAGCTCTCAGGCGCTGACCATCCTTTCATCACCCCTATGGGATTTGCGTCGAGGGCGTATATTAATAATCCTAACACAGACACTAGTAAATTTATTAGCATATTCGCTAATGTTGGGGGATGCACCGAAGCACTCCCACGGACATCACGCATGGGACGGTTTACTGAGTGTGAATAGTTTTTGTTATATTGTAAAACTTGCAAACACTGCTTGAAGTGATGAATGACAAATCCTTTTTAAGCAGAAACGATATCGTCGTTTATACTTTCGGTTCAAAGAATAAAACGGAGTACGTATTCAAGCTGTGTACATGGCATTAATCTCTGGGAGTATTGTCCCTTTAATTTCCCCCGCCGTTTTAACCACTCGCTGGAGGGCCTGTTGGTTTGCTTTAGTGCAGCTGGCAAACCACACTAAAAAAATCCAAGTTAGGGCACTGCTTATGGCACAATTGTAAAAGTTTACCATTGATTTTAGCGGAAAGTCTGCGCATTTTAGAGAGAAAAGACGTCGTTGGGCCTTTCCGACTGTAGAAGCAGTGTTAATGTCCCACTATAGATCTTCTGTTATGTTCACCCCTAAAAATTTGAAATGTTTGTCCCTTTCTATGACCATGATATAGATTAAAAGTGGAGGTTGTTTTTTCTGCCCTTTTCTGTGGAAGACTACAATTAGTTCTTTGGTTTAGTTAGTGTTAAGAACCGAGTTCTCGTTATCACAGCATGAAGCCAGCTGTTGCAACTATGTAACTGTATGCTGTTCTATCATTGTTACTGATAAGCCCAAGCATCGTGATGTCTTCGGCATATTTGACATTGAGATTGGATGCTGAAGAGGGTGAAGAGCACAGGGTTTAGCACACAACCCTGTGGGGCACCGGTGTTGATGGTGAGCCTATTTTCACGTGCTGTGTGCGGTTAGTTAAGAAGTCCAAAATCCAGTTGTAGAGGAAGGTGTTCAAACCAAGTTTGTAAAGCTTAGATCTGAGTGTTTGGCCTTATGGTGTTAAAATGCTGAGCTGAAAATGACAAAGAGCAGTCTTGCATAAGTGTTCTTGAGCTCAAGATGTTCCAACAGTCTATGGAGTATAATGGCAAAGGTGTTTTCAATCGATCGGTTCTCCCGGTACGCGAAATGATATGGGTCAAGGGATGGTAGTATTGCTTTTTTAATGCGTTTCAATATCAGTCTATCCATGCATTTGGCAGGTATGGAGGTGAGTGCTACAGGTCTGTAGTCATTTAGGCATGAGATGTCGGCCTGTTTGGGGATGGGAATTGTTGTAGTGGTTTTAAAAAAAATTTCAACAGTCGACAGTGTCACTGTTGGTGTAATATGCATATGCTGGCGAAGAAATCTATAGCTTAGCCACGCAGTTTTATAAGCCGCAGAGTTCAAATTGGAAAAAGAACAGACCAGTGCAGAACTTTTATTGTAGTTTTCATCTAATAAAATGCGAGAGAATGAAAAAGAAAAAACAGAAAAATCACTGAAATGTTTAACAATTTGTATTGGAATTTTATAAATGCTGTATATTTTTTTATTAGGGGTGTCCCAAGCTGATATTGATATCAGATATCAGTTCAATCAGCAAAAAGCTACTATCAGATTACTGTATTTCCTTGAATTGCGGCCAGGGCTCTTCTCACTCCTGCGCTTACCAAAGGCATGCGGTAAAAGTAAACATGCGCTAATTATTTTAAAACCTCTTCTCACTGCAGCACTTACCAAAGGCATGCGGTAAATTTAGGCCTGCGCTTATAAATTTGAGTATGATGTAAGGATACCATCATGAAAAGCACATTTAATTAAAAAGACGTCAATGTACAGGAGCCTGTAAAGGACTGTATTTTACCTTGGGGGGATGCTCCAATTATTCACTATTTACCCAATAAATCTAGTGTAAGAAAGAGTGAGAGGAGACAGCTTATAGCAGGGGTGCCCATTTCGTCGATCGCGATCGACTGGTCGATCTCGGAGGGTGTGTCAGTCGATCTCAAGCCAGGCATTAAAAAATATACATAAAAATGAGCAATCATCAATCATACCAAGACTTCACTTCCGTCAGTTGTTTGACATTCTCGGCACCCGAGGATCTTGTGAGATAACGCTGGCTGCTGCGAGCTCATATTTAAGAAAAAAATCACTAACAGGGCGGACGCAGAGAAACACATTTTATTTCTAGAGACTCCGTACCTACCGTCAAAACTCTAAAGACCGACTGCGCAGTTCCTGTCTTCACCACAAAAGACCTGTTTTATCCGGCCTGTGCTAACAAAATAAGAGTCTCAGAAAGCTAGCGTGCACAAGCTAGCAAGCTACGGAGTTTGATGCCAATGTATTTCTCCCCCGCCCTCAGCGACCGCTTGCTCACTTGCTTGCCCACCCGCACTCTCACTGACGTCACTCACCTGCTGCCAGACATTAAAGGGCCACACACATATGCTACTCTCATAACAAAGTGTTTAAATCGAGTATGCAAGTTGGACAAATGAGATGCCAAATCCAAACACTTTCATGTGGTATTGGACAGAAAGGAGGACTTTTTTTTTCCTCCATTTGAAAATGCGGACGTTATCAGCACCACTGTCTAATTCCAATCAATGCAAGCCATCATTATCAAATACACCAACTTATATTCTTGTCTTCATGAAAGAAAGGAATCTATGTGTGTTAAACATGCTTGTATTATCATTAAACACCATTAACTTGTTAACAAAAATGTCTCTTTCATAAATAAATAAATATAAATTATAAATAGGAATTAGGTAGATCTCCTCGACTTGGTCAATTGAAAAGTAGCTCGCCTGCAGAAAAAGTGTGAGCGCCCCTTGCTTATATAGTTGAACAATTTACTATACACACCACATAAACATACAATAATCAGACAATAATAAATACACATTAATTACACTCATACACTCGTCCCCACTCACACGCTACCTCCGCAACTCGCGCTGTCCACTTCCCTCACAGCAATGTAGCCACGATAGCACACAACTAAACTCTTTATAATGTTCCACACTCGCTCTCCAAATAGTAAACAGTCACAGGGGAGAGGGTTTCTTTAACAAACTTAATACGTGACTAAACCTGCCGTTCGTGAAGTCACTGTGCAGCAAACAAACACACGTGCGAGCTGCGGTTAGCACACCCGTCCCATCTACTGGCAACGTGAGTGCCCAAACGTCCTAAACTTTAACGAGTGCAACTTATAAACTGTCACTTATAACACACTGAAATAGGAAGCTTACTGTGGTTATTTCTCTGAACTGCAACCGTGGTGAACTATGTCCCGTGTAGAATTACCGACACTACGTTGCTTGTTAATCCCGGAGCTCTTTTAACACTTTGTTTAACGTGCCGGTGGAAACGTAACTGCCCGTAAGCATAGCAACCGGAAACCATAGCAACCGAAGCCATAGCAACGGTTAAACAACTTAAAGAAATACATTTTACCTTTCCAAACGACACATATGAAATAAAAATAAATTATAATTAAACCCTTAACAGAAATGATCTCCTATTTGTAGAACTAAAGGAACAATTACATAAATATGCAAACCTTCAGAACAGTAGCATAAAAAAATGCAGATGGCCTTAAAATGCCACAACACTCAGTCACCGTATGTAAGTACCCAAAATAAAGACTCGACATAAATATAAATTCAATCGGATCAGAAACAATAGAGGAAATGGGATTAAAACCCGATGATAACCGCCCATAGAAAAAACATGGGTTCGGATAGTAGCTACTATTAGCAAACAAATTCCCTTACCAACTCGGTTTAATATCTTTTCATCGCCACACTCGCTCATCGCAACTCGGCCCTGATGGTCGGCACCTATAAGTTTACAATTAGTTGTAAAATGTTGGACGGTTGTTTTTACGATATGCAGCCAAACGACAACTTTAAAACATACCGGCTTCAGATGTCCCCAGGCTTAGCTACCGCACCTGGCAGCCATCTTGGAACGCTGAATTATATAAAGCGCGATAGGCTGCAGCGGGTCACGTGAGCGCTTGTGTTAAACTCGCGAGATTAAACGTGGAAACGGCGCAGGTAATATGAGGGGATGCCATGACAGGAAATATAGCTTATTTCCCACCTCTGTTACACACTTGTGACGTTAGCAGTATGACCCGGCGGTAAACCGAGGCATGCGCTAATTATTTTGCTAAACAAGTTTGACCCGGCAGTAATTCTAGGCATGCACTAATTCTAAGCATGCGCTAATCCATCCATCCATCCATCCATTTTCTACCGCTTATTCCCTTTTGGGGTCACGGGGGGGGCGCTGGCGCCTATCTCAGCTACAATCGGGCGGAAGGCAAGGTACACCCTGGACAAGTCGCCACCTCATCGCAGGGCCAACACAGATAGACAGACAACATTCACACTCAAATTCACACACTAGGGCCAATTTAGTGTTGCCAATCAACCTATCCCCAGGTGCATGTCTTTGGAAGTGGGAGGAAGCCGGAGTACCCGGAGGGAACCCACGCATTCACGGGGAGAACATGCAAACTCCACACAGAAAGATCCCGAGCCTGGATGTGAACCCAGGACTGCAGGAATTTCGTATTGTGAGGCAGACGCACTAACTCCTCTGCCACCGTGAAGCCCGCATGCTAATTATTTTGCAAAACGAGTTTGACCCGGCGGTAACACGAGGCATGCGGATAACATATACCCGGCGGCAATTCAAGGAAATACGGTTTATCGCTTTTACCTAAGTCTCCGATATGGGAAGTCCTGCAGCGTCTTAACTGGTGCAAAGCTGGACACTGTATATACGCTATAGGCTACTAGGAGCTAACTAGCAGCTACACAACAGCTAAGCACACAATAGCGGCCTAAAACAGAACATTTGCCATTATTAACAAGTATCAAATAATTATAGTTGCATATTACTTACACATACAAAAGCCTCCAATGCAGAAGCGTGTAATAAAGTATCCGGTAGCTTAATGAACTATTGTCGCCAAAAAACAGTTACTACACCCATCCATCCATCCATCCATCCATTTTTTACCGCTTATCCCTTTTGGGGTGGCGGGGGGTTGCTGGAGCTTATACATTTAATAATATAGTGTTTTTCATACCTACCATTATTCTTTTTTTGAATAATTTAACTTGATCAAGCCTTTTTTATAAAATGTCAATAAATGTCTTAACTATTGTTGCCAAAAAACATTTACGACACCTATCCATTTTCTACCGCTTGTCCCTTTCGGGGTCGCGGGGGGTTGCTGGAGCCTATACATTTAATAATAAATTTAGCATTTTTCATACCTGCCATTGTTCTTTTTTTTTGAATAATCTAACTTGATCAAGCCTTTTCTTTAAGATGTCAATAAACTTCTCAATCAATCAATTTTCTAACATTCCTCACTAAAAAAAGGATATTCATGTTGATATTATATCAGATAAAATTGGTATCGACCAATACTCAAGGCTCATTTCTAAAATGAAAAAGTTTTATTGCGTCAGGCCTAATCTTTACTGAAAAAAATTTTGAGAAGCACTGCATTCCAAAAACTTAAATCTTAGTAAGATTGAATATCTCAAATAAGTATTCTGTCTGATAAGATCATTCTTCTCACTAAGCAGATTTTATGTTCGAGTGTTTTACTTGTTTTAAGGGTTTTGGTCCTAAATTATCTCAATAAGATATCACAGCTTGTTGCTGAGATTTGATGACCTATATTGAGTATAACATGCTTGAAACTAAAATATCAACTGTTGCTAAGCTGTGTCATTAACATTTACAAGTATAAAAGTAACAATTTCTTACTTCAAGCATGAAAAAATTATCTTTATGTCAAGATAATGGCACAAACATTTACTTAATTTAAGAATATTCTCCAACTTATTGAGCTAAAAGGTCAAATTTTTTTTCTACCAAGACAAAAGCACTTGTTATTAGTGAGAATATACTTATTTTAAGGTATTTTTGGCTTCATTGAGGTTAGCTAATTTTACCTGTTCTGAAAAGTCTTGACAAGCCTAATTTTATTGTTCTAATGGCAGATAATTTTGCTTAGTTCAAATAAAATACCCCTCATTTTTGTATTTTTTTTCCCCTGTTTTTGAACACTGACTTTTTGCAATGATATACATTCAAACTATGTTTTAAATATTCCCTGACATTCTGGTGCAGGTGTTCCTGGTAAGGAAGTCGATGGTTCTGCAGAGGAAGGTCCTCTCTGTGCGTCTGAAAGAGGATCGGTCGGGAAGCTCCATCAGCCACTTTCCTGTCAGAGAAAGCCAGTATAGTAAGTTGCATGACTCGGTGTGCTTCAACTTCTACATAACAACAATTTCTACCACTATAGTAGACTATAATTGCCCTCACCTACAATGCACCTTCCAGAATTTGGAGAAAACACTTTGAAAATGCAGCAAAATATATTCCTAGAATTTTTTGGGGCAGTCATTTTTGGAGATTTTTCTTAATCCTGCTAAAAAAAACAATCTGTGAATGAACGTCTAATGCAGTGTTTTTCAACCTTTTTTGAGCCAAGGCACATTTTTTTATTGAAAAAATGCGGAGGCACACCACCAGCAGAAAACGTTAAAAAGTGAAACTCAGCAGTCGATATTGACAATAAAAAGTCATTCTCGCAATTGTTGGATATTACTTCAAACTAAAGATATCCGAAAATATTGGACTGCCAAAATTATCTGCCCATAAATGCTTTTAAATGTAATATCAGAAATTATCGGTATCGGTGTCAAAAAGTAAAATTCATGTCTTTTTAAAACGCCGCTGTACGGAGTGTTACATGGATGTAGGGAGAAGTACAGAGCGCCAATAAACCTTAAAGGCACTGCCTTTGTGTGCCAGCCCAATCACATGAATGCTCAGTGAATGCAAAGCATACTTGGTCAACAGCCATACAGGTCACACTGAGGGTGGCCGTAGAAATAACTTTAACACTTTTACAAATATGTGCCACACTGTGAACCCGCACCGTAACAAACCATAAACACAACACAACAGAACAAACACCCAGTAACCCTTGCAGCACTAACTCTTCCGGGACGCTACAATATACACACCCCAGTCCTACCTAACTCAACCTCCTCATACTCTCTTAGGGAGAACATGTCCCAAATTCCAAGCTGCTGTTTTGAGGCATGTTAAACAAAAATAATGCACTTTGTGACTTCAATAATAAATATGGCAGTGTCATGTTGGCATTTTTTTCCATAACTTGAGTTTGATTTATTTTGGAAAACCCTGTTGTTTAATGCATCCAGCGGGGCATCACAACAAAATTAGGCATAATAATGTGTTAATTCCATGACTGTATATATATTGGTATCGGAATCGGTAATAAAGAGTTGGACAATATCGGATATTGGCAAAAAAAGCCATTATTGGACATCTCTGCTAGTAAAGATACATGATGACTCACCCAAAAAAAAAAAAAACTGTATCATGTCACGCTTTTCCATGTTTTGGGAAAACTCTTCTAAGTGTTCAGTAATTTGACAAAAATATTTACATCCTAGTGACATGTTTTACATTTGTTTTGTTCTGTTGTTCACAACTATATTTTCAATTATTTCATTTCTTCTTTCTCCACAATAGAAGAAAATCAAATTACCTTTATCTGCCACCTTAGCATTGGTGCAGTGAAAGCGATGACAGTATCACATTGTCAAAGCATGATCTCATAGCAGCAGGGAGTTTTCCCAACTGATACCAATGTACACGTGCGAGAGGGGGGGGGCTTGTCGGTATTTTAATGGAGGTCATCTGTCCACCTGTTTACTGCTTTTAGCTTCATTAACATCTGCATATTTTTATCTCTTTATAGCATTCTCCCTTGATGGATCTGGGATCAGTTTTGCAGATATTTTCCGCCTGGTGGCTTTCTACTGTATAAGCAGGTACTTCATGGTATTTCTCTGTCTTGTATTGTTGTCTTTCCTCTTTCTTCTATCCATCCATTTTCTACAGCTTGTCCCTTTTGGGGTAGCTGGAGCCTATCTCAGCTGCATTTGGGCAGAAGGCGGTGTACACCCTGGACAATTTTCCACCTAATCGCTTTGAACTCATTTAAAACACTATTATAAAAGTGAGGCAGCACGGCGGTTCAGGGGTTAATGCGTGTGCCTTACAATAAGAAAGTCCTGTGTTTGATCCCCGGCCTCGGGGTGTTTCTCTGCGGAGTTTGCATGTTCTCCCTGCGTGGGTTCCACCAACCCCCAAAGACACGCACCCGGGAATTGGTTGATTGGCAACACTAAATTAGCCCTACTGAAGTGAATTATATTTATATAGCGCTTTTCTCTAGTGATTTAAAGCACTTTTACCTAATATCTAAGTTACATTTAAACCAGTGTGGGTGCGGCACCGGGAAAAGGTGGGCAAAGTGTCTTGCCCAAGGACACAACGGCAGGGACTAGGATGGCGGTAGCGGGGATCGAACCTGGAACCCTCAAGTTGCTGGCATGTTGTCTGTATACATTTTGCTTTATATTTATTATTTTACAATTTTTTTTGTCTGGTTTTGTATTTGTTTTGTATCATACCATGAGTTGTATATTACTTTTTTGGTTCGGTTTCTTCATTTTTTTTGCGTGTGTTTTTGTTGGTTTTTCATTATATTTAATTTTGTCTTTATTTGAAGGGACAATTCACAGAAACCTTAAGCTCAAAGACAGATGTGTTCTGTACCACATTATAGCTAAATAGCTCATTTCCATCTGCAGTCCCTGGCTACCTAAATTAGAGGAATAAAAAAATCATGCAATAAAATTATTACAATAAAATCATTCCATATCATGTAATTAAATTAAGAAAAGTCATAAAATGCCCTTTCATGGAAACATACCTAATATACAATTTAACCACATAGTATTTACATCATCACACAAAGACAATACATGCTCTTGTTCACATCTGTCATCATTTGTAAAAACAACCATGATTTTAACACACACACCTCACAATTTACAACAAAAATGCTGACATGGATAAATGTAATACACATTAAGTGGATCTGTCAAACATAGTGGCCACCTTAGTGACCGTGTGAGCACCTTTGATTGCTCCGAAGCCACTTTTTAACTTCAATTGTAAATTAAGAGTAATCTGTAAATTGGATGTATTTGTTTGGTTTGTATGCTTGTGAATCTGGGCTATCCCTTAAGTAAGACTAGTTATTATTTTGAAGGGGGCAGGAAATATAAGATTTTCTTCATCCTGTTCCTTCTCAAGCATAGGTGTGTAAAAATGTGTTTAGTTGCTAAATTTGAATTGTTTATCGATGAAAAATGAACATCAGTGAAGGAGATAAATAAAAAATGTCTGAATGAATGAATGAGTGTACACCGCCTTCCACCCTCAAGAGGGACAAGCTGTAGAAAATGGATGGAATCTCAACAAAACAAAAACAAAAAAACCTGTGTTAGACTCCCCTATAAATGGGTTTTATCCACTTCATCTGGGTATGCCAGTATCCCACCTGTAGAGAGCGCCCATCTGACACGTATACACATATACAAATACAGTCCTGGTCAAAAGTTTACATACACTTGTAAAGAACATAATGTCATGGCTGTCTTGAGTTTCCAATCATTTCAACTCTTATTTTTTTGCGATAGAGTGATATGGTCACAAAAAACATTCATGAAGTTTGGTTCTTTTATGGATTTATTATGGGACTACTGAAAATGTGAGCAAATCTGCTGGGTCCACAGTATACATACAGCAATGTTAATATTTGCTTACATGTCCCATGGCAAGTTTCACTGCAATAAGGCACTTTTTGGTAGCCATCCACAAGATTCTAGTTCAATTTTGACCACTCCTCTTTGAAAAAATTGGTGCAGTTCAGCCAAATGTGTTGGTTTTCTGACATGGAGTTGTTTCTTCAGCATTGTCCACACGTTTAGGTCATAACTTTGGGAAGGCCATTCTAAAACCACAGAAATGTCCTCTTGAAGGTCTTATCTTTGTCCATGTGATGTCAGATGAAGCAAAAATTGAGCTGTTGGGCCAAAATACCTCGTAATATGTTTGGAGGGGAAAAGGTGAGGCTTTTAATCCCAGGAACACCATGCTCACCATCAAGCATGGTGGTGGTAGTATTATGCTATGGGCATTTTTTGCTGCCAATGGAACTGGTGCTTTACAGAGAGTAAATGGGACAATGAAAAAGGAGGATTACCTCCAACCTAAAATCATCAGCCCGGTGGTTGGGTCTTGGGCACAGTTGGGTGTTCCAACAGGACAATGACTCCAAACACACGTCAAAAGTGGTAAAGGAATCTGGCTAGAATTAAGGTTTAAGAATGGCCTTCCCAAAGTCCTGACTTAATCAACGTGTGGACAATGCTGAAGAAACAAGTCCATGTCAGAAAACCAACACATTTAGCGGAACTGCGCCAATTTTGTCAAGAGGAGTGGTCAAAAATTCAACCAGAAGCTTGTGGATGGCTACCAAAAGCGCCTTATTGCAGTGAAACTTGCCAAGGCACATGTAAGCAAATATTAACGTTGCTGTATGTATACAGTGGGGCAAAAAAGTATTTAGTCAGCCACCGATTGTGCAAGTTCTCCCACTTAAAATGATGACAGAGGTCTGTAGTTTTCATCATAGGTAGTACACTTCAACTGTGACAGACGGAATGGGGAAAAAAAATATCCAGGAATTCACATTGTAGGAATTTTAAAGAATTTATTTGTAAATTATGGTGGAAAATAAGTATTTGGTCACTTCAAACAAGGAAGATCTCTAGCTCTCACAGACCTGTAACGTCTTCTTTAAGAAGCTCTTCTGTCCTCCACTTGTTACCTGTATTACTGGCACTTGTTTAAACTTGTTATCTGTATAAAAGACACCTCTCCACAGCCTCAAACAGTCAGACTCCAAACTCCACTATGGCCAAGACCAAAGAGCTGTCGAAGGACACCAGGAAAAGAACTGTAGACCTGCACCAGACTGGGAAGAGTGAATCTACAATAGGCAAGTGGCTTGGTGTGAAAAAATCAACTGTGGGAGCAAGTATCAGACAATGGAAGACATACAAGACCACTGATAATCTCCCTCGATCTGGGGCTCCACGCAAGATCTCATCCCGTGGGTTCAAAATGATCATGAGAACGGTGAGCAAAAATCCCAGAACCACACGGCGGGACCTGGTGAATGACGTGCAGAGAGCTTGGACCAAAGTAACAAAGGTTACCATCAGTAACACACTACGCCGACAGGGAATCAAATCCTGCAGTGCCAAACCTGTCCCCTTGCTTAAGCCAGTGCATGTCCAGGCCCGTCTGAAGTTTGTCAGAGAGCACATGGATGATACAGCAGAGGATTGGGAGAATGTCATGTGGTCAGATGAAACCAAAATAGAACCTTTTGGTATAAACTCAACTCGTCGTGTTTGGAGAAAGAAGAATACTGAGTTGCATCCCAAGAACACCATACCTACTGTGAAGCATGGGGGTGGAAACATCATGCTTTGGGGCTGTTTTTCTGCTAAGGAGACAGGACGATTGTTCCGTGTTAAGGAAAGAATGAATGGGGCCATGTATCGTGAGATATTGAGACAAAACCTCCTTCCATCAGTGAGAGTTTTGAATGGTTGACCAAATACTTATTTCCTACCATAATTTACAAATAAAGTCTTTAAAATTCCTACAATGTGAATTCCTAGATTTTTTTTTCACATTATGTCTCTCACAGTTGAAGTGTACCTATGATGAAAATTACAGACCTCAATTGGTGGCTGACTAAATACTTTTTTGCCCCACTGTACTGCTGACCCAGCAGATTTGCTGGGTCCATAATAAATTCATAAAAGAACCAAATGTTATGAATTTTTTTTGTGACCAAGTATGTGCTCCAATCACTCTATCACAAAAAATTAAGAGTTGTAGAAATTATAGGAAACTCACGACAGCCATGACATTATGTTCTTTACAAGTGTATGTAAACTTTTGACCACGACTGTATAAGATATTACCTTATACAAAATGTAGGTAATTTATTTGCATTCATGAGCATATAGTCAAATAAAACACTTTTCTTTAGTGATGGGCCTGATGGCTGTTTAAGTTTCAGCTGGCTCTCTGAGCTCAGATTACATCAAGTATCAGCTTCCGGGTTCAGACTAAAGAAAATGAATAATGAAGGAAGTGCTTATAAAACATCATAAAACTGGATTTAAGGTTATTGATGGAACATTTCACAAGCACAAGTTAAACAAGATATTTACCTTTTTTTCCCCAGGGATTTGTTGCCCTTCCCTCTCAAACTCCCCGAGGCCATAGCATCTGCCAAGACCCAAAAAGACCTGGAGGAGGTGGCACAACTTGGACCAGGTAGTCCTTTTTTTTTTTTTTTTTTAAATAGCTTTAAAAACAGTCCAGGTTGTACTCCATATTCTGCTCGAGTGCAGCTGGAATAGGGACAAGCGGTAGAAAAGTATACATAGCAAAAACAGTAAGACATTTACAGAACAGTTTTCAACAGTTTTCCCTTACAACAACCGTGATATGAAACTTTCATATTTTTATGTACTTAATTAATGTTTGCGTGTACTAAAACACGTGCAAACTTTCTATCCTCACGAATATGCGGAATATATGCCGATTAGAGATGTCCGATATTGTCCAACTCTTAATTACTGATTCCGATATCAACCGATACCGATATATACAGTTGTGGAATTAACACATTATTATGCCTAATTTTGTTCAGTCCAGAGTATACTAGAGTAATAAAGTAAACAATAACTTTGTCCTTGTTTAGTAGACTGCCTGGTATACTGTATAACCGGGAATTATAAACTGGGCTCAATCTACCCTGCTCTAATTTATTTTTATGTGTAACACAAATGTGCTGCAAGCTAGTGGTGATTGCGTGAAGTGGCCGAGCAGTCAGTCAGAGCTTCTGAAATGCGGCGTTGAGACAGGGCACCTCCGTTCACTGCAAGCTGCGTCCGGTGTTTGCTTTTCATCCATCTTTTGCTTGTATTCATCGTGTATCTCTTTATGGTTCTTGAAGGGGTGGGAGATCAAATTGCTCATATTAAAGGAAGATGTCTTGGTTCCTCCTCGCATAATCAACTTTTTGCAGTCATTGCAAATTGCTAGATTTTATCCATCAGACACACTTTAAAATAATCCCAAACATAGACATGGTGTCGTTAGTTAGTCACCGAGCGAGCTCGCTTGTTAGCCACGGCTACAGCACCGGCAACAACACACTCTTGCTGTTGTTATGCTCCGCTCGCAGCGGTTTGATGAGGTCATCAAGCGTCGCCAGTAAACCTCTCATGCTGCGGTCGTCAACTCCCAAAGTCCTGACTTAAACATGCGGACAATGCTGAAGAAATAAGTCCACGTCAGAAAACCAACACATTTAGCTGAACTGCACCAATTTTGTCAATAGGAGTGGTCAAAAAATTCAACCAGAAGCTTGTGGATGGCTACCAAAAGTGCCTTATTGCAGTGAAACTTCCCAAGGGACATTTAAGCAAATATTAACATTGCTGTGTGTATACTTTTGATTTGGTCACATTTTCAGTAGATCCATGATAAATTCATAAAATAACCAAACTTCATGAATATTTTCTGTGGACCAACAAGTTTGTGCTCCCATCACTCTATCACAAAAAATAAGTTGCAGAAATGATTGGAAACTCAAGACAGCCATGACATTATGTTCTTTACAGGTGTATGTAAACTTTTGATCGTATATAATTACATAATTTATATACAACCGTAACAGAGGTGTTTGGATGTTTTTTTAAGGGCTTTATCGGCAGAAGACAGCAGCTCCCATAGGCTCGACTGTAAGCTGACTTTTTAATCACATTTATTTACTATTTATGAATGTGAACGATAAGCAAAATTCCCTGAAAAAATGCTGTTCCCATTTAAAATAGAGGAGAGTTGAACTATGTGGAAATCTCGTTGTTTTATACAAAGTATACATTTTCATTTTATTGTGAAATGTAATTAATAATATTCACAATAAATAACATGTAAACACATTTATATTAATAAAACAACCATGAACAAGTGTGGAAAAACTATTGGATGTACAAACCCCGTTTCCATATGAGTTGGGAAATTGTGTTAGATGTAAATATAAACTGAATACAATGATTTGCAAATCATTTTCAATCCATATTCAGTTGAATATGCTACAAAGACAACATATTTGATGTTCAAATTGATAAACATTTTTTTTTTTGCAAATAATCATTAACTTTAGACTTTGATGCCAGCAACACGTGACAAAGAAGTTGGGAAAGGTGGCAATAAATACTGATAAAGTTGAGGAATGCTCATCAAACACTTATTTGGAACGTCCCACAGGTGTGCAGGCTAATTGGGAACAGGTGGGTGCCATGATTGGGTATAAAAACCGCTTCCCAAAAAATGCTAAGTCTTTCACAAGAACGGATGGGGCGAGGTACACCCCTTTGTCCACAACTGCATGAGCAAATAGTCAAACACTTTAAGAACAACGTTTCTCAAAGTGCAATTGAAAGAAATTTAGGGATTTCAACATCTATGGTCCATAATATCATCAAAAGGTTCCGAGAATCTGGAAAAATCACTCCACGCAAGCGGCATGGCCGGAAACCAACATTGAATGACGGTAACCTTCGATCCCTCAGACGGCACTGTATCAAAAACCGACATCAATCTCCAAAAGATATCACCACATGGGCTCAGGAACACTTCAGAAAACCACTGTCACTAAATACAGTTCGTCGCTACATCTGTAAGTGCAAGTTAAAGCTCTACTATGCAAAGCCAAAGCCATTTATCAACAACATCCAGAAACGCCGCCGGCTTCTCTGGGCCCGAGATCATCTAAGATGGACTGATGCAAAGTGGAAAAGTGTTCTGTGGTCTGATGAGTCCACATTTAAAATTGTTTTTGGAAATATTCGACAAAGGGGAAGCGAACCATCCAGACTGTTATCGACGCAAAGTTCAAAAGCCAGCATCTGTGATGGTATGGGAGTGCATTAATGCCCAAGGCATGGGTAACTTACACATCTGTGAAGGCACCATTAATGCTGAAAGGTACATACAGGTTTTGGAACAACATATACTGGCTTCTAAGCGCCATGTTTTTCATGGACGCCCATGCTTATTTCAGCAAGACAATGTCAAGCCACATTCAGCTCGTGTTACAACAGCGTGGCTTCGTAAAAAAAGAGTGCGGGTGCTTTCCTGGCCCGCCTGTAGTCCAGACCTGTCTCCCATCGAAATTGTGTGGCGAATTATGAAGCGTAAAATACGACAGCGGAGACCCGGGACTGTTGAACGACTAAAGCTCTACATAAAAAAAGAATGGGAAATAATTCCACTTTCAAAGCTTCAACAATTAGTTTCCTCAGTTCCCAAACGTTTATTGAGTGTTGTTTAAAGAAAAGGTGATGTAACACAGTGGTGAACATGCCCTTTCGCAACTACTTTGGCACGTGTTGCAGCCATGAAATTATAAATTAATTATTATTTGCAAAAAAAATAAATAAAGTTTATGAGTTTGAACATCAAATATGTTGTCTATGTAGTGCACTCAACTGGATATGGGTCGAAAAGGATTTGCAAATCATTGTATTCCGTTTATATTTACATCTAACACAATTTCCCAACTCATATGGAAACGGGGTTTGTAAATCCAACGTTGATGATGATCTTAAATTTTACTTTTTTTTAATCTTGTTGCTCACAAGAAGCGTTATGAATAGCACCGGCCTAATTTCATGTGGGAACACTGTGGGCCGGACATATGATAGCAGCTGTCTAGTATTGCAACACTTAACATTTCTATTTTTAGGCTGTACAGTAGTCCCTGTCATCGCTCGGGCTAATTCTGCATCGCTGCTTGTCCTTGTAATCATAAAAAAAAAAAAATAGGACATTCCATAGTGTAAATCTTTTTTTAAATGCACCCTATAAGTCAGACTGACTCTAAATGTCAAGAGTCAGCACACAATTTGGTACACATTTTGAAAATTGACAAGCACATTCATTTCGAGCAAGATCATCAAGCAAAACATTTTCTCAGGGGCACGTGTGGGACACACCTGTCAACATTTCAACATAAGGGAAGGGCTGGTGTAAAGAGCCCACTGCCTACTTACTTACTTACTTGTTGATGTGCAGCATGAATTGATTAACGTGGACCCTGACTTAAAAAGTTGAAAACTTATTCGGGTGTTACCATTTAGTAGTCAATTGTAAGGAATATGTGTTAAAAAAAATAATATTCAAAGAAAAAAAATATTTCCAGGGTAAAAGTAGTTTTTTAAGGAAAAAAAATGATTTTCAAGGTAAAAGTTGATTTTCAAGGAAAAAAAATATTTTGAAGGTATATATTTAAGAAATACCAGCTAGAATTCACTGAAAGTCTAGTGTATATATATATATATATATATATATATACTGTATATATATATATATATATATATATATATATATATATATATACATATATATATATATAACATACTTGACTTCCAGCGAATTTCTAGCTATATATATATTTATTTTATTTTTTTCCTTCCTCATTGTATTCTCTGTCACTATCTCTCAATCGTGCTGAACACCCTCTCTGATGACTTGCAAGCATACTTCTTCTTACTCTTCGTTGCCATGTCTCTTCTTCGTTCTTCTGCTTCGTCTCTGTTATATTTTTTTAACATTACTACTCTCCGTAGTTTTAAAACAATGCATGGTGGGAATCCGGATGCTGCGTGTCAGTTTATTAACGTGCCGGCTGGAATAAACACACGCTGAGAAATAGTTCCGTGCCTGCTTACTTTATGGGTTATAGATAAACCTATGGATAATGGAGACATATATAAAAGTTTGTTGTGTGTACAGTTGGGAACTCTCCAAAAGCCTGGGCCGGCACGCTGTTTATATGGAGGATAAGCGGTCGTGACGACAGGCTGTCCTCACTCAGGTCCGCGTGGACCTGGAGGGAGCGTTCCTTGTTGTCCGGCTGGAAATCAGGAGAAATTTGAGAGAATGGTTGTCCCGGGAGATTTTCGGGAGAGGCACTGAAATTCGGGGGTCTCCTGGAAAATTCGGGATGGTTGGCAAGTATGTTCTATAGTACACTTTGCAGTCAGTTGCCATTCTCAAGACATTATATGGCAGTAAGGTATAGACTACAGCAGGCCTGGGCAATTATTTTGACTCGGGGGCCAAATTTAAAGAAAAAAAATGTGTCTGGGGGCCGGTATATCTGATTTTTAGGAACACTAATACAAAACCTCACAATAATTTTGGATTGAATGCTAAAAATGTTATGACAGACCGCCTTAAAAAACGGAATGGAATTTTACTTTTTTTTTTTTAATCACACACCCAGAATGTACATGAAAATAAAGAATTTGGGATTTACAATATTAACTATGACCGATAAAACACTGAATATTCACAACTTATGAACATCACACCATCACGATCGACATATTTTACATTCAAGCGAAACGCAACAAAAACAGCGAAATATGAACGCAAAACCCTACATTCTGTTTTGCTGTTTTTGCAACAAAAACAGCGAAGTATGAACGCAAACGGTAAGAAAAACCCTACCTACTATTTGATATTAGTAGGTAGGGTTTTTCTTACCGTTTGCGTTCATATTTCACTGTTTTTGTTGCGTTTTTGGGAAGAAAAACCCTACCTCCTAATATCAGATAGTAGATAGGGTTTTTCTTCCCGTTTGCGTTTATATTTCTGTTTTTGTTGCAGTTTTGTTGCAAAAACAGCGAAATATGAACGCAAACGGTAAGAAAAACCCTACGTACTAATATATCAGATAGTAAGTAGGGTTTTTCTTCCCATTTGCGTTCATATTTCGCTGTTTTTGTTGCAGTTTTGTTCCGTTATTGGGGGAAAAAAACCCTACCTACTAATATCAGATAGCAGATAGGGTTTTTCTTACCGTTTGCGTTCATATTTCGCTGTTTCTGTTGCAGTTTTGTTGCGTTATTTGGAAGAAAAACCCTACCTATTAATATCAAAGAGTAAGTAGGGTTTTTCCTACCGTTCGCATTCATATTTCGCTGTTTTTGTTGCAGTTTTGTTGCGTTATTGGGAAGAAAAACCCTACCTACTAATAAATCAGATAGTAGGTAGGGTTTTTTACTGTTTGCGTTCATATTCCGCTGTTTTTGTTGCAGTTTTGTTGCGTTATTGGGTAGAAAAACCCTACCTACTAATATATCAGATAGTAAGTAGGGTTTTTCTTACCACTTGCATTCATATTTCGCTGTTTCTGTTGCAGTTTTGTTGCGTTATTGGGAAGAAAAACCCTACCTACTAATATCAGTACATACGTTTTTTCTTACCATTTGCGTTAATTTTTCTCAGTTTTTGTTGCAAAAACAGCGAAATATGAACGCAAACGGTAAGAAAAACCCTATCTACCAGATAGTAGATAGGGCTTTTCTTACCGTTTGCGTTCATATTCTGCTGTTTTTGTTGCAGTTTTGTTGCGTTATTGGGAAGAAAAACCCTACCTACTAATATATCAGATAGTAAGTAGGGTTTTTCTTACCATTTGCGTTCATATTTCGCTGTTTCTGTTGCAGTTTTGTTGCGTTATTGGGAAGAAAAACCCTACCTACTAATATCAGATGGTAGATACGGTTTTCCTTACCGTTTGCGTTCATATTTCGCTGTTTTTGCAACAAAAACAGAGAAAGATGGGGCGAGGTACTCATATGAACGCAAACGGTAAGGAAAACCCTACCTACTAATACCAGACAGTAGATTAGTAGATAGGGCTTTTCTTACCGTTTGTGTTAATTTTTCTGTTTTTGTTGCAGTTTTCTTGCATTTTTGCGAAGAAAAACCCTACCTACTATCTGATATTAGTAGGTAGGGTTTTTCTTACCGTTTGCGTTCATATTTCGCTGTTTTTGTTGCAGTTTTGTTGTGTTTCTAAGCTTTAGAACTTTGTTTTTAAAAATCTCCTTCCGCGTTCGTCCCTGACACCCGCATTTCAGGCTGGCCGCTCTGGAAACACCTGGTGGAAACGCTCCCCATCCACACTGCTCGGTGCCTCGTCTGACCTGCTGTGACTTAGATTACCATAGTAACTAATTAGACTACCATAGTAACTAATTAGACTACCAGAGTAAGTAATTAGATGACCATAGTATATCATGCAAAAGTGGAGATTCCAACCATTGAAATACTTTGTATAGTTGAAGACTTACGGTCATTAGAAAACATCCCTGCACATCATATTGGCAGCTACACTTTACATCTTAGAGATCTAAAAACATTATTTGGGAATGTCTGGCGGGCCAGATTGAAAAACTCAACGGGCCGCGTGTGGCCCCCGGGCCTTAATATGCCCAGACAGGGACTAAAGCGTGTTGCTGTAGTCAGGAAGTAGGCTTTGACATGAGGCAGAATGTGACAGGTTTTTTTAAATTTTTTGTTGAGTTTTACAAAGGTTGTATAAAGTAAATATTGTGTTCATTGCACATCAGCTTTGTAACTGTAACATGCATCTTAGATGTAGTTTTCATTACTATATTGGAGGTAGTGTAGTCCCGATACCAATATCTTGGTACCGTTACCAAAACTATTTCGATACTTTTTGGTACTTTTCTAAATAATCTAATATATAACTAAATTTCAGTTTTTGCAGTGTATATCTTCCAAAAAACCCGTGTCCTTGGCAGTGAATGTTTGTGTTGTGCTAGCCAGGGCTTTTTTTCCCCCTAAAATGTGTAACTCTTACAAAAGAAATGGACCAAAAGTAAATGTCCACTGCAGAATATACTGGGTGTTTGGAGGATATTTGCGATCATGTCATGAATTAATCAGCGACAACAATCAGCAGTCCAGAAACTACAGGACAATGTACTGTAGGTCAGTGTAAACATTTGACAGTGGTGGACAAAAGTCAAAGGGGAGGGAATGGAGGAACTGGAAATGCGTGCGCGGTGTTGTTTGTCGAGTGCCTGCTCACTCTGTGAATAACACTGGCCACTCCCTCTCTGTGGCTGTGTGACGCACACCCGCTAGATCAGAGCAAAAGAGACACAGCACTGTATGTGTCACAGCAACCGGAAAAAAAAGGAAGGAGCAAGCTGAAATTCAACCAGGAAAAAAACGGTCAGAAAACTTCAGTCTGCAGTCCGTGTGCTCACTTTTCTAACTGTTGAGGAGAATATTTACTTGCTGGTTACTTCTGCTGTGTGCCAGTCAGTGTTTGTGTCTGAGTGTCACTGTCTCTGATTTACAGGCTTTTGGGACTCAGCTCTCTGCAGCCAGCCGCAGACCTCACACCCTCCCTGTCGCCCTTTGAGTCGAACCCTCAGCCCGCAGAGGACAAGCAGGGCTGGCGAGGACAAGGTGTCTCAGCCGAGCCACTGCGAAAGCGCGCCACCCACGTTGCGCCCCAATCCTCACGCCGCTCGACATGAGAGGAGGCATTCCGGTGGTCTTCTTTGCTTCGTCAACCCACTCTTTCTCCAGACTCGACAGCGCCACCACTGTGAAGAGAATCTAGTTCCTCCTGCTACTAAGTGCGACTCCGAGGATGCGAGGACAGAGTCCGTGAAGCCAACGAGCAGCGGTCAAGAGAACGGGAGTAAGGTGAACCGTAATTCCCACCCTCCTCCCCGGCCCCCTCCGCCTCGCTTAATGCCACGCCGGCGACCCGCTCCACCTCCACCCGGACAACCAGCGCCTATCACCAGACCCAAAAGCATGCCAGTGGCCGTCCCTGTGGCTCCGAGGCAGCAGCAGGTCCGAACCAGGCGTCCGGCTCCCCCGAGGCCGACAATGGGCGGAAAACAAAGCAGCCCATCCAAAAGTGCCGGCTCACCAATCACCGTGCCTGCCGACCCACCCCCTCCGAGACCTGCTAAGCCCGATCTGGAAGCACGCCGCTGCCACATTGCCCTCGATGACGAGACCATCGCTAAGGCCTTGTCTCAAGCTAAGCTCCCGCCGTCCGTCCCTGAGAAAAACGATGGGAGTCCATCTATCCGGAACGAGAGAGGACTTCAACGGCTTAGTGACATGAGCATGTCCACGTCATCTTCGGACTCTTTGGAGTATTCACAGTCACCTGAATATATGGTAGAGGACAGTAGTGAGGAGGAGGAGGACGATGACGATGACGAGGAAGTAGAAGAGGACTATGGGGTGGGCCTGGAGGCCGACTTAGAAATGCGTCTTCGTCCTTCCTTCAAATCCCGAAGGCGCAGGGTGGGCGTGAGCCTGAGTGGGGGATCCTTTATTGTGCCTCGCGCCCTGAAGGGACGCTTCCGCAAGGTGAGCGGTATGCTTACCTCCCTGATGACTCCAGAGAGACGGGCGGTGAAAAAAATAGCAGAGCTATCCAGGGATAAGAGTTCCTACTTCGGCTCCCTGGTCCAGGACTACATCAGCTTTGTTCAGGAGAACCGTGGCTGCCATACCTCGGGCGTCGATTTCTTGCAGACGCTCCGGCAGTTTATGACGCAAATGAAAGCGTACCTGTGCCAAAGCTCCGAGCTGGACCCTCCTATAGAGTCCCTCATTCCGGAAGATCTAATCGGTAAGCCATTTCCTTTTCTTTTTTAAATGCCTTAGTAAAAAGAAGCCTTTGTGGTAGAGTGGGTGTGAGCACTGAATCACTCAGTATTCATTCTCTCTATGGTGTCGTGTCACTCTAATTTAGGAAGTCAAACTCTTTACCCTTGCTTCAATCAAGGCTTTCCAGGCCTGTAAGGGAGTCAAGCTTTTTACCCTTGCTTCAATCAAGGCTTTCCAGGCCTGGCAGGGAGTCGAACTTTTGACCCTTGCTTCAATCAAGGCTTTCCAGGCCTGCCATTATCGTGAGAACACAACGTCTTGGAGTGTTCCATATCGATGCGCTTTAAAGCCGGTGTTTAATTACAGCCATGCCAGTGTACTGTATCCAGAGACTTCTTCTATTCTTAGCCTCCAGTCGTAGGCTCTCAGCACATTGCTAAGATCAGAGGATCATTTTCTAGGGCAGACATTATCGAATTAAATGTTGCTTATTACGTCCCGGAGAATAAGAACATATAAGGAACATTCAGAGGATTCCATGTACATAGGTATGTTCACGCCACATGAGGTCATGGTCAATAATAATTAGCGATATCCGATAATATCGGACTGCCAATATTATCGGCCGATAAATGCTTTAAATTGTAATATCGGAAATTATAAGTATTGGTTTCAAAAAGTAAAATGTATGACTTTTTAAAAAGCCTTTGTACGGAGTGGTACACGGACGTAGGGAGAAGTAGGGATAAGTACAGAGCAGTTGCGTCTCCCAGTCAAACTTGCCAACACTCCCGATTTTCCCGGGAGACTCACGAATTTCAGTGCCCCTCCCGAAAATCTCCCGGGGCAACCATTCTCCCGATTTCCACCCAGACAACAATATTGGGGGCGTGCCTTAAAGGCACTTCCTTTGCGTGCCAGCCCAATCACATAATATCTACAGCTTTGCAAACACACTCAAATGAATGCAACGCATACTTGGTCAACAGCCATACAGGTCACACTGAGGGTGGCCGTATAAAGAACTTTAACACTATTGCAAATATGCGCAGCACTGTGAACCCATACCAAACAAGAATGACAAACACATTTCGGGAGAACATCCACACCGTAACACAACAGAACAAATGCCCAGAACCCCTTGCAGCACTAACTCTTCCGGGACGCTACAATATACACCCACCGCCACCCCCTACCTAAATCTCCGCCCACCTCAACCTCCTCATGCTCTCTCAGGGAGAGCATGTCCCAAATTCCCAGCTGCTGTTTTGAGGCATGTTAAAAAAAATAACACACTTTGTGACTTCAATAATAAATATGGCAGTGCCATGTTGGCATTTTTTTTTCCATAACTTGAGTTGATTTATTTCAGAAAAACCTTGTAACATTGTTTAATGCATCCAGCGGGACATCACAACAAAATTAGGCATAATAGTGTGTTAATTCCACGGCCGAATATATGGGTATCGGTTGATATCGGAATCGGTAATTAAGTGTTGGACAATATCAGAATATCGTCAAAAAAGTCATTATTGGACATCTCTTAACAATAATAGAAAGGCTTTGTTTATCCTGGTGGTGTCCCGTTCTAACGTTGATATCTGATATCGGCCTGATATCAGCAAACAAAGAACAAGTGTTGGATTATATCAGCTGCGTCTAAAATCTCTGCATTTACCTGTGCAAAGCTGGAGTCAAGTCATTTACAAAAGGTAAATATGGTAGGGTTTAGGTAACTATAGTCAATATATATAATCAATAAAGTATCTATCTATCTATCTATCTATCTATCTATCTATCTATCTATCTATCTATCTATCTACTAGGTGCTAGCGAGCAGCTACACAACAGCAAAGCACACAATAGCCCACAAGCTAGACATTCGTAATAAGTGTCCTTAATTGAACTGTATAGCAGTCTAAAACACGACATGTGTCAATATAAATAGGTATCAAATACTTATGGTTGCATATTACTTAGACATACAAATTACCCCGAGGCACCATTTTCATTGTGATGAGCGTAAAGGGGAAAAGCACACAGACACCACTTTCGGGCTTTGCAGCGTGTCTGTCCTCTGGCAGTGAGCTTAATTTAATGCAGGGGTTCTTAACCTTTTTAACATCGGGGGCCCAACGTTTCCACTAGAGAAGAGCCGGGGCCCACTCAAATATTAACACAGAATTAGTCATCTTACTCTTGATTTTAATTGTATTCAATAATTGTATCCAATCTACTTAACATTTTACAGGATATATCTTGTTAAATGCTATGCAAGCATGTGGTAATCACAAATATTTTTTATCAAGGCTTAGGTCAGGCTAATTACAAAATAAGTAATAATCAAATAAGTTAAAGTTAGAGTACCAATGATTGTCTCACACACACACTTGGTGTGGGCGAAATGATTCTCTGCATTCGACCCATCACCCTTGATCAGAGGTGGGTAGAGTAGCCAGAAATTGTACTCAAGTAAAAGTAAGGAGTAATCACCCAAATATTTACTTGAGTAAAAGTAAAAAGTATGTTGTGAAAAAACTACTCAAGTACTGAGTAACTAATGAGTAACCTGATTACGGCAACAAATAATGCACAAAAACATAAAAATAGCAATGAGCAATTTCAGAGCCAAGAATATCCCTTAAGCAACTAAAACAATAATATATATTAAATAATAGTACATTAAAATAAAAATAAAAATGGCACATTGAACCACAATAACTTAACAGCACCATAGGCTCAGTAGGCATTCATTGATTTGATTGATTGATTGATTGAAACTTGTATTAGTAAATTGTACAGTACAGTACATATTCCGTACAATTGACCACTAAATCGTAACACCCCAATAAGTTTTTCAACGTTTATCAATTACTTAATAAATGACCAAGTCGAGGTGATCTACCTCATATATACATATACATACACACACATATCATATATGTGTGTGTGTGTATATATATATATATATATATATATATATATATATATATGTATATATGTATATATATATATATATATACATATATATATATACGGTATATCATTTATATTTATTTATTTTGCTGTTTTTGTTGACATGTTAAAGGTGTTTTAATGAATTTACATGCATGTTTAACATATAGATTCCTATCTTTCATGAAGACAAGAATATAAGTTGGTGTATTACCTGATTCTGATGACTTGAATTGATTGGAATCAGACAGTAGTGCTGATAACGTCCATGTTTTCAAATGGAAGAGAAAAAAAGTTCCTCCTTTCCGTCTAATACCACATGAAAGTCGTTGGTTTTTGGCATCTTGTTTGTCCAGCTTCCATATTTGTTTTTATACACTTTACAAGAAATACATTGGCGGCAAACTCCGTAGCTTGCTAGCTTGTTTGCTCTGGCTTTCGGAGACTCTTATTTTGTTAGCGCTGGCGCGATGGAGCGACACTTTTATTGTGAAGACAGGAACTGTGCGACCAGTCTTTAGGCTTTTGACGGGAAGTACGGTTGGAATAAAAATCATCTTATTTCCTTTACACTTTTGATTGATTAATTGATTGAAACTTTTATTATTAGATTGCACAGTACAGTACATATTCCGTACAATTGACCACTAAATGGCAACACCCCAATAAGTTTTTCAACTTGTTTAAGTCGGGTCATGTGACCGCCTGGCTCTGTTTGATTGGTCCAACGTCACCAGTGACTGCATGTGATTGGTGGATAAAAAAAAAAGTAGCGAGTAGCGAACTGAATGTAGATAATTGGAACAGAGTAAAAGTAGCGTTTCTTAAATATACTGAAGTAAAAGTAAAAGTATGTTGCATAAAAACTACTCGTAGAAGTACAATTTATTCCAAAAGTTACTCAAGTAAATGTAACGGAGTAAATGTATAACGTTACTACCCACCTCTGCTCTTGATCACCCCCTGGTAGGTGAGGGGAGCAGTGGGCAGAAGCGGTGGCCGTGCCCGGGAATCATTTTTGGTGATTTAACCCCCAATTCCAACCCTTGATGCTGAGTGCCAAGAAGGGAGGTAATGAGTCCCATTTTTATCGTCTTTGGTATGACTCAGCTGGGGTTTGAACTCGCGACATATATTGCAAAATGAGGGACCTTTACATGCAATTACGCAATTCTAAAATTAATACATTCCAACTAAATTAATAATCGAATTAAGATGCAAAGGAAAATAGAGCTTCACCACATTAATCATATTTTTTGTGCTTGGGGCTCTTCTCTGTAACTTTAGCTGCATACTTTTTCTGTTTATTACAAAAGTGTATTACAATCGAGTACTCTAATGGCCCAGGTGGGCCGCAGCTGAGAACAGATATTTTTCGGCGGCCCTCACGGCCCAACAATAGGCTCCAACCCTATGGTCAACAAACCCCAATTTAATTAATTATTGCGACCACAATTACCCCGCCACTTCAACTTAAAGTAAATGGTAAATGGGTTGTACTTGTACGGCGCTTTTCTACCGTTTTTAAGGAGCCCAAAGCGCTTTGACAGTATTTCCACATTCACCCATTCACCACATTCACACACACATTCACAAACTAACGGCGGGAGCTACCATACAAGGCGCTCACCAGGACCCATCAGAAGCAATGGTAAAGTGTCTTGCCCAAGGACACAACGGATGTGACTAGGATGGTAGAAGGTGGGTATTGAACCAATAACCCTCAGATTGCTGGCACAGCCACTCTACCAACTTCACCACGCCGTCCCCCACAGCAAAAAGACAGCATAAGTCCATTCCAGGCAGTTAATGATAAATAGGTTTGTGTTTTTCCATACCGACCATTGTTAAAAAGTTTAAGTACCAATGATTGTCACACACGCACTAGGTGTGGGCGAAATTATTCTCTGCATTTTACCCATCACCCTTGATCACCCCCTGGGAGGTGAGGGGAGCAGTGAGCAGCAGCGGTGGGCGCGCCCGGGAATAATTTTTGGTGATTTAACCCCCAATTCCAACACTTGATGCTGAGTGCCAAGCAGGGAGGTAATGGGTCCCATTGTTATCGACTTTGGTATGACTTGGCCGAGGTTTGAACTCGCGACATATACTGCGAAATGAGGTACCTTTTACATGCAATTATGCAATTCTAAAATAAATACATTCCAACTAAACTAATAATAAAATTAAATTGCATTGTTGTTCTTTGAACCTGTTCATTGCAATAATGACAATAAAACTCTATTCTATTCTATTCTAAATAGAGCTTCACTACATTAATCATTATTTTTGCGCTTTAGAAACTTCACTCCAGACTTTTTCTGTTTGTTTGAGATTGTCATTACTGCCACACGTGGTGGAAAAGTGTATTACAACTCAAATGGCCCAGGTGGGCCACAGCTGAGAACAGATATTTTTTTGGCGGCCCTCTAGTAGGCCCTCACAGCCTCAACCCTATGGTTAAGAAACCCAAATTTAATGAATTATTGCGACCAAAATTACCTCAACACTTCAACTTAAAAACAGCATAAGTCCATTTAAGGCAGTTAATGATAAATAGGTTTTTGTTTTTTTGTTGATTTAACCCCCAATTCCAACCCTTTGATGCTGAGTGCCAAGCAGGGAGTTAATGGGCCCCTTTTTTTATCGTCTTTGGTATGACTCGGTCGGGGTTTGAACTCACGACCTACCGATCTCAGGGCAGACACTCCAACCACTAGGCCACTGAGTAGGCCACTTTAACTTAAAGACAGCATAAGTCCCTTCCAGGCAGTTAATGATAAATAGGTTTGTAATTTTCCATATCTACCATTCTTTTCTGAGTAATTTCGCTTGATCAAACGTACAAACATTCACTGTCCCGATGGAAGGTTAAATATTTCACTGGAAACATGTGAAATGTATGCAAAATGTTATGACAAAACAATGCATAATTTATTTAAATGATATTGGGCCAATTAGAAGTACTGTAGTAGATGAATCAAAGATTGTGTATCGCTAGGACTTAGAAGTACTGTAGTAGATGAATCAAAGATTGTGTATTACTAGGACCGTTCAGTTGAAATAATATGTTGAAGTCGGGCCAAGACAATGTCTCCAGCTAGACCTCCCGCCTCTTCATATTGGGTTTAATTTATTTCTTGCTTGCCAAATATCCAACATGTCACACGAGTGCTATTGTGTCTTACTGTTCTCTGTCCGTTCTAGCACAAGTACCTTATTCATAAACAGCACAGACCGTGCCTTTCAGGCAGCATTAGGACCGCAATTCAGCGATTAGCTGCACAGTTGGTGCAAAAACACAATTTTCTCCATTAAAACAAAAAAATAATGTTTGTGTGTGTGTGTTGCTCTCTATCCAACAGATCAAGTGCTGGAAAAGTCCATGCACAAGTGTGTTTTGAAGCCACTGAAGAGCGTCATTGATGTGGCTTTACATGACTTCCAGGTGAGAGATTAAAAGTATCATTTTACAGCAGGGGTCTCAAACTCAATTTCCCTGGGGGCCACTAGATGCAGAGTCTGGGTGAGGCTGGGCAGCAGGAAAATATTTCTTCAAAAAAATATTTTTAAATGTCTTTTATTTTTATTTTCGACGCAAAATAAAATAAAAATATAAATTAAAGCTGCAAACAGCGATGGAAAAGTATATATGGAAGTGGCTGAGGAGAGGGAAGTCTGGGCTTCCCAGATATAAGTTAGAACAACACACTACTTTGTATTATATTGTAGTTTTTACCTTCCATAACGTGTCTACTGACAGATATAAATTAGAACTACCGTATGCGGTAAAAGTAAGCATGCGCTAATGATTTTAAAACCTCTTTTCACTCCGGCACTTACCAAAGGCATGCAGTACAAATTTGAGTGTGATGTAAGCTTGGACCTTACATCCTACTGAATAGCTCATAATCTTCTTTCCTTTATGCGATTTCAAATTACCGGTATTGAAATCAGCCTCCTCCATTTTGAAAATGATGACAGGGGAAGTGTCACTCGTGACGTCACGAGTTTGACCAGGCGGTAATTCTAAGCTTCCGCTAATTATTTTGG
The DNA here is from genome assembly GCF_033978795.1 of Nerophis ophidion. Classification (NCBI taxonomy): domain Eukaryota; kingdom Metazoa; phylum Chordata; class Actinopteri; order Syngnathiformes; family Syngnathidae; genus Nerophis; species Nerophis ophidion. The sequence continues at coordinate 54,756,230 of NC_084611.1, read as the reverse complement.
GAAGCGAGTTTGAACCGGCAGTAATTCAAGGCAGGCGCATACTCTATGCCCCGCGGCAATTCAAGGAAATACAGTATACACTACTTTTAATTATAAATATTGTAGTTTTTACCTTCCGTAACGTGTCTACTGACAGATATACTGTAAGTTAGAACTATACACTACTTTGTATCATAAATGTTGTAGTTTTTACCTTCCATAACGTGACTACTGACAGATATAAGTTAGAACTACACACTACATTGTATTATGTTGTAGTTTTTACCTTCCATAACATGTCTACTGACAGATATAAGTTAGAATGAAAATACATGGGTACGGCTAGTAGATACTATTAGCAAACAGATTGACCTACCAACTCGGCACATAAAAAGTGCAGATGGCCTTAAAACGCCACAACAGTCGGACACCATATGTTAGTACCCAAAATAAAGACTCGACATACAAAGAAATTCAATCGGAGCAGAAACATAGGAGGAAACGGGATTAAAACCCGATGCTAAACGGCCATTGAAAATACCTGGGTACGGCTAGTAGCTACAATTAGCAAACAGATAGACTAACCAACTCGGCGTAATATCTTAACATCGACACACTCTCGTCGCAACTCGGCCCTGATGGTCAGCACCTATAAGTCAAAAAAAAAGTTTGGGATATTTTAAATAAGCTAGCTAACCTACAGTCTTTCTGAAAGAAATAGTCCGACATTCTCCATCAATTTTAATTCTATTAACTTTTTATGAACTTTACCATAAATTCCTCACAGGGCTGTTTTCAACTAGAATATAAATATCAAATCTATGAACTTGAAGATAAATATTATAAATTATGAATACATTTTCACAGGGGTACACTTTCATCAAGAGAGCTTTATTTTTGAAAACCTCATGAAAACACATTTACACACACAAGGGTATGATGCTGCAGGAAACCTCATGAAAACACTTTTACACACACAAGTGTATGATGCTTTAGGTACTTAAACATGTTACCGTGCTCCCACTGATGGGCTAACCTGGTGCAGAATATCAAAATAAACAATAAGAAACAACTTGCAAAACCCAGTCCAGATTAGCAGCAGGTACAGTATAACATCAGAGACAGTTCTTGTTTAGGAAAATGACCATATCTGCCTTCTCAGGCAGGATGCGTGAGCGTTCTGGACAGATAGTGTCTCCTGTCGAAGACGGAACACGCATTTATTTGTACTCCATGAACGCGGAGGTGCTTCATCATGTTTGACGTGCACCCTCCTAAGTGCGAAACAGTCCTGTCGCACGTGTTACATTTCGCCGATATTTAATTTTTTTCAGTAAAATAAAGCCACACTTTCGACCGTCGACGCCCACTATCCATGTTTGACTGACTCGCTCGGCTACATAGGCTCGGCTATGCTAACACTCTCGGCGGTGGGCGCTTCTTCGTTGGTGTTCAGCGGCTTCTTCTTCCGGGTCGGCGGACTTATTATTTTTTTCCGGTCGGCGGACTGGGTATCGAAACTAGGAATCGAAATTTAAACTTTTGAACGATTCCGGGAGAATCGAAAAGGTAGTCCCGGTTCCAATCGATACTCGATACCCAAGTACCTATTGCATATAGGTACATGCAAACGACAACTTTAAAACGTACCGTCCCAGCTACGGCACCTGGCAGCCATCTTGACATAGACGATCACAGCCCCTCCCTCACAAATGTTGGTGCGTGCGCACCAGCAGCAGACGGTATGGAAAATAAAGAAAGAAAAAAACTTCTCCCTCCCTGTCTGCGCACGGCGGCCATCTTTGAAATGGTTTTCAGCGCAGCGGTTCTTTGAAGGCTGATAAAATCAAAACCGTAGCAGTAATTAAAATTATTTCATCAATTTTTAATCAGAAGGGTTCAATCGCTCTCCTGTAGTAGTTGGAAGCTGACATGACAAACGCGCTCAGAGATAATGTTTGAAAAAAGGTGACCAGTTTTTACTAAACTTTTGTTTTGAAGAGGGAATTGCAAACTTCCTGTTGATTTTTGCTGGGAGTTGTCAATGTATGAAATGTAGGTCTAAGTGAGACCTACATAGAGGTTTTTGTCTTATGTCGCTACGGCATTCCTACTGGAAGTTACAGGCAGTTTTGTCTGTGTTTTCTTCCTCGGAACATTTTTGTCTGTGTTTTATTCCTAGGAGGCGCTAGAGCGCATTTTTGAGTTTTGGGGTTAGGTTTTTTGATTAGATCTCAATTTTCGCCAGTCCTAATGTGTTTGTCCAGTTTGGTGAGTTTTGAAGCATGTTAAGGGGGTCAAATTACATTTCAAAGAGGCAAAGGTGAGTGTTTTTACAAAAACTTTTGTTTTGAAGGGGGAATTGCAAACTTCTTGTTGATTTTTGCTGAAAGATGTCAGTGTATGAAATCTAGGTCCAAGTGAGACCTACATAGAGGTTTTTGTTTCATGTCGCTACGGCATTCCTACTGGAAGTTACAGGCAGTTTTGTCTGTGTTTTCTTCCTAGGGGGCGCCAGAGCGCAATTTTTAGTTTTGTGGTTAGGTTTTTTGATTAAATTGCGATGTTTGCCAGTCCTGATGTGTGTGTAAAATTTGGTGAGTTTTGAAGCATGTTAAGGGGGTCAAATTACAGCTCAAAGCTACGGAATAATAATAAAGAAAGAAAAAAAGAAAGAATAAAACGCTAGAAATTCAATAGGGTCCTCTGTCCCAAAGGGACATTCGGACCCTAACGAACACAATGAGAATTAAGTAATGTGAGGCAATGCAAATTAAATAATAAAACAAAACAAGTAACGGTCTGAATTGGTCCAGTTTGTCGGGGACTGTTATTACTGACGGACAGGTGTCGCGATGTGACTGCAGCCAGGCATGTCAGAAAACCCTCGTCTCCATGGTAACGTTTGTCGTTTTCACTCATTTGACGCCTTTCCACTAACGCAGGGGTAGGCAAAACAAAACGTTGAAAAAGCCATTTTGGACCACAATAACAAAAATTGTCTCAGTCTGCACTGCAAAAACTGAAATCTAAATAAGATTAAATATCTCAAATAAGTGTGATATTTGCTTATTTTCTGCCTGATAAGATGATTCTTCTCTCTAAGCAGATTTTATGTTAGAGTGTTTTACTTGTTTTAAGTGTTCTGGTCCTAAATGATCTCAGTAAGATATTACAGTTTGTTGCTGAGATTTCCTGATCTTTATTTAGGAGTGTAACGGTACACAAAAATTTCGGTTCGGTACGTACCTCGGTTTAGAGGTCACGGTTCGGTTCATTTTCGGTACAGTAAGAAAACAACAAAATATAATTTTTTGGGTTATTTATTTACCAAATTTGTAAACAATGGCTTTATCCTTTTAACATTGGGAACACTAAAATAATTCTACCCACGTTAATCAACATTAAACTGCCTCAAGTTGTTGCTTCGAATAAATAAAATGACAAAACTTTTCTTCTACATATAAAAAGTGCAACATTAAACAGTTTCAAGTCAACTCATCATGCTTGATTTATTACAGCATTTGGGAAGCCTGTAGTTGACTTTTATTATACACACACACACACACACACACACACACACACACACACACACACACACACAGCAAAATGAGCTAACGTAACGCTAAAAGCTCTCAAGCCAGAACTATGAGAGACCTGAGCTGCAGTTTAAGTTTCTAGAAGGTCAACGGGCTCATAGTGATGTTTGTAATAGTTGTGAGTGGGAAGTGTTTTTTATAATTTGGGGAGTGTACGATGTCAGCTAGGCTTCATGGTGGCAGAGGGGTTAGTGCGTCTGCCTCACAATACGAAGGTCCTGCTGTCATGGGTACAAATCCAGGCTCGGGATCTTTCTGTGTGGAGTTTGCATGTTCTCCCCGTGAATGCGTGGGTTCCCTCCGGGTACTCCGGCTTCCTCCCACTTCCAAAGACATGCAGCTGGGGATAGGTTGATTGGCAACACTAAATTGGCCCTAGTGTGTGAATGTGAGTGTGAATGTTGTCTGTCTATCTGTGTTGGCCCTGCGATAAGGTGGCGACTTGTCCAGGGTGTACCCCGCCTTCCGCCCGATTGTAGCTGAGATAGGCGCCAGCGCCCCTCGCGACCCCAAAAGGGAATAAGCGGTAGAAAATGGATGGACGATGTCAGCTGCCCACCTGCTAAACACATATCTGCTCATCTCGACGCCGGAGCACTGACAACATGCGCTCTGCATACACACTGCTAATTGGCTGTTACATCGCTCTGAATATGCACTGCTGATTGGCTTTGTATGTAACCAATAAGATGGTTGTGTGGGCGGGACAACGCCAGGTGCTCACTGCTCAGAGGCAACTGCAGCTTGTTAACACTTAAGTTTACAAACTCGTTCGATACACCCTCGTACTGAACTGAAACCCCCGTACCGAAACGGTTCAATACAAATACACGTACCGTGACACCCCTACCTATATTGCATAAAACATGCTTAAAACTAGAATATCAACTGTTGCAAAGCTTTGTCATCAGCACTCACAAGTATAAAACTACTTTTTTAAACTAATAATTTCTTACTTCAAGCATGAAAAAAATAATCATGATGCCGCATATCATTACGTCAAGATAATTGCACTAGCATTTACTTAATTTAAGAATATTTGTCAACATATTGAGCAAAAAGGTTTCTTTTTTCCTACCAAGAAAAGTGCACTTGTTATTAGTGAGTATATACTTATTTTAAGGTATTTTTGGATTCATTTAGATTAGCTAATTTTTCCTGTTTTGGAAAGTCTTGACAAGCCGAAATTTCTTGTTCCATTGGCAGATAATTTTGCTTAGTTCAAGTAAAGTACCCTTAATTTTTGTTTTTGTTTTTACTTGTTTTTGAACACTGACCTTTTGCAGTGTATTTAGATGGTAGATGCTATATTATTGTTGCTGGTGGGAAACATTGGAGGCTTGGCCCAACTCATCCGGATTCTCCGTGAGACTCATGCCAATTGCTGTTTTCTCCCAACACTCCGACTTAAGTTTAAAATCTTCCAGATCGTGTTTTTTTTTATAATATAAAATACCGTATCGCTTTTGCCGAGACACGGTAAATAAAGATGCATTTTAGTGAAAAGTTTGCTTGTCTAGTCACCCATCAGGATTCGGCCTGAACACACAGTCTGACACTATAGAATTTTTCCATCCATCCATCCATCCATTTTCTACCGCTTATTCCCTTTGAGGTCGCGGGGGGCGCTGGTGCCTATCTTAGCTACAATCGGGCAGAAGGCGGAGTACACCCTGGACAAGTCGCTACCTCATCACAGGGCCAACACAGATAGACAACATTCACACACTGGGGCCAACACAACTAATTGTCAACACCAAATGTCGCCAGCTCTCTTTATCTTACTGGTAGTATAACTGTCAATAACTAACAATAGCAACTACAGATGTCCTATAATGGCTTTTTTGCCGATATCCGATATTCCAATACTGTCCAACTCTTAATTACCGATGCCGATAACAACCGATACCGATATATACAGTCGTGGAATTAACACATTATTATGCCTAATTTTGTTGTGATGCCCCGCTGGATGCATTAAACAATGTAACCAGGTTTTCCAAAATAAATCAATTCAAATAATGGAAAAAAATGCCAACATGGCACTGCCATATTTATCATTAAAGTGCAGGATTTTTTTAAACATGCCTCAAAACAGCAGCTTGGAATTTGGGACATGCTCTCCCTGATAGAGCATGAGGAGGTTGAGGTGGGCAGTTTGGGGGGTTGGGTTTGATGTGGGTGGGTGGGTGGGGCGGGGGTAGCGGATATATTGTAACGTCCTGGAAGAGTTAGTGCTGCAAAGGGTTCAGAGTATTTGTTCTGTTGTGTTTATGTTGTGTTACGGTGCGGATGTTCTCCAGAAATATGTTTGTCATTTTCGTTTGGTGTGGGTTGACAGTGTGGCACATATTTGTAACAGTGTTAAAGTTGTTTATACGGCCACCCTCAGTGTGACCTGTATTCACTTATGTGTGTGAAAAGCCGTAGAGGTTATGTGATTGGGCCGGCACGCAAAGGCAGTGCCTTAAAGGCACGCCCCCAATATTGTTGTCTGGGTGGAAATTGGGAAAAGTTTGAGAGAGTGGTTGCCCCTGGAGATTTTCGGGATGGGCACTGAAATTCGGGAGTCTCCCGAGAAAATCGGGAGGGTTGGCAAGTATGACTGGGAGACGCAACTTCTCTGTACGTCTCCCTACGTCCCTTTACCACGCCGTACAGCGGCATTTTAAAAACTCATTCATTTTACTTTTTGAAACCGATTCCGATAATTTCCGATATCACATTTTAAAGCATTTATCGGCTGGTAATATCGGCAGTTTGATATTATCGGTCGTCTCTAATAAAGATGCATTTTAGTGAAATGTTTGCTTGTCTAATCACCCATCAGGATTCAGCCTCTACACATTCACAGCCTCACAGACAGTCCGACACTATAAAAATTTTAACACAACTAATTGCCAACACCAAATGGTGCCAGCTCTCTTTGTCTTACTGGTAGTATAACTATCAGTAACTAACTATAGTAACTATCAGCATACTTGCTGAATTTCAGTGCCAGTCCCAAAAATCTCCCTGGATAACCATTCTCCCGATTTCCACCCAAACAAAATATTGAGGGCGTGCCTTAAAGAGATTGCCTTTAGCCTCCTCTACAACCTTTTGTCCCGTCCACTTTTCATCCATACTAACAGCGTGCTGGCCCAGCCACATGACATATGCAGCTTTAAAACACACACAAGTGAATGCAAGCATACTTGGTCAACAGCCATACAGGTAACACTGAGCGTGGCCATCATACCTGCCAACCTTGAGACCTCCGAATTCGGGTTAAGGGGGGAAGAGTATATTTATTGTTTGAATTCACTGAAATTCAATTATTTATATATATATATATATAATATACTTGAATGTCAGTGTTCATTTAATTACACATATACACACATAACCTTCCTCTCTACTCATGGTTGTATTTGAAAGTGCAGTGCTTTGCAGCCTGTAGCACAGCCTTTGAAGGAGCATAGGTATGGGCAGCATCTCCATCCATCCATTTTCTACCGCTTATTCCCTTTTGGGGTCGCGGGGCATCTGTGAAATTTAATTTGCAGGAAAAGAGTGAGTTTAGGGTTGAATTGTCCATCCTCCATCTATTCTCTGTCACTATCTTTTTTTGGACTTTACTACTTGCCGTAGTTTTGAAGCAATGCATGATGGGAATCCCGATGTTGTGAGTCAGTGTATTAACGTGCCGGCTGGAATAAACACATGCTGAGAAATAGCTCCGTGCCTGCCTACTTTATGGGTTATAGATAAACCTATGGATAACGGAGACATATATAACAGTCTCCTTCTTGTTGTGTGTACAGTTGTGAACTCTCCAAAAGCCGTAGATGTTATAACATGACTGGGCCGGCACGCTGTTTATATGGAGGGAAAGTGGACGTGACGACAGGCTGTCCTCACTCAGGTCCGGCTGGAAATCGGGAGAAATTCAGAAGAATTGACCCAGGAGATTTTCGGAAGAGGTACTGAAATTCGGGAGGGTTGGCAGGTATGGTTGCCGTATAAAAAATTTTAACACTGTTAGAAATATGCGCCACACTGTGAACCCACACCAAAACAAGAATGACAAAAGCATTTCGTGAGAACATCCGCTCCGTAACACAACATAAACACAACAGAACAAACACCCAGACCCCGTTGCAGCACTAACTCTTTCGGGACGCTACAATATACATCATCCGCTAACACCAAACCCCCACCCCCCATCTCTCGAATTCGGAGGTCTCAAGGTTGGCAAGTACAACTATCAGTTTACAAACTCCATTTCCATATGAGTTGGGAAATTGTGTTAGATGTAAATATAAATGGAATACAATGATTTTCAAATAATTTTCAACCCATATTCTGTTGAATATGCTACAAAGACAACATATTTGATGTTCAAACTGATAAACGTTTTTTTTTTTGCAAATAATCTTAACTTTGGAATTTGATGCCAGCAACACGTGACAAAGAAGTTAAGAAATGTGGCAATAAATACTGATAAAGTTGAGGAATGCTCATCAAACACTTATTTGAAACATCCAACAGGTGTGCAGGCTAATTGGGAACAGGTGAGTGCCATGATTGGGTATAAAAACAGCTTCCCAAAAAATGCTCAGTCTTTCACAAGAAAGGATGAGGCGAGGTACACCCCTTTGTCCACAACTGCGTGAGCAGATAGTCAAACAGTTTAAAGGCCTACTGAAACCCACTACTACCGACCACGCAGTCTGATAGTTTATACATCAATGATGAAATATTAACATTGCAACACATGCCAATATGGCCGGTTTAGTTTACTTAATTGCAATTTTAAATTTCCCGCAAGGTATCTTGTTTAAAACGTCGCGGAATGATGACGCGTGCGAGTGGCGTCTCGGGTTGTAGCGGACATTTTTTTCCAGCCCAATCCAAGCTATGAGTAGTCTGCTTTAATCACATAATTACACAGTATTCTGGACATCTGTGTTGCTGAATCTTTTGCAATTTGTTCAATTAATAATGGAGAACTCAAAGTAGAAAGATGGAGGTGGGAAGTGGTGCACTGGAGCTGCCTTTAGCCACACAAACACAGCCGGTGTTTCCTTGTTTAAAATTCCCAAAGGTGAAGCTTTACTATGGAACAGAGTGGTCAAGCGAACATGGTTACCGACATGTCAACCCGCATGTTTCAGTGAGAAAATTGTGGTAATAAGTCGGCTCTTACCGTAGACAAAAGCGGACCTTGCGTCCAGCTGCAGCTGCTGCGGACAATTACCTCCTCCCACCGGAGACACTGGCGGTCCACACACCCGTGGCAACACCCCTCCGACTTTCAGGTACTATATAATCTCACTAAAACACTAGTAACACAATAGGCAGATAAAGGATTTTCCAGAATTATCCGAGTAAATGTGTCTAATAACATCTGAATCGCTCTCACTGCCCTCGTCTTTTTTTTTCTAGTCCTTCACTCTCATTATCCTCATCCACGAATCTTTCATCCTTGCTCAAATTAATGGGGAAATTGTCGCTTTCTCAGTCCGAATCGCTCTAGCTGCTGGTGGCCATGATTGTAAACAATGTGCGGATGTGAGGAGCTCCACAACCCGTGACGTCACGTGCACATCATCTGCTACTTCTGGTACAGGCAAGGCTTTTTTATTAGCGACCAAAAGTTGCAAACTTTATCGTCGATGTTCTCTACTAAATCTTTCAGCAAAAATATGGCAATATCGCGAAATGATCAAGTATGACACATAGAATGGACCTGCTATCCCCGTTTAAATAAGAAAATCTAATTTCAGTAGGCCTTTAAGAATGTTTCTCAAAATGCAATTGCAAAAAAATTTTGGGACTTCAACACCTACACTCCATAATATCATCATAGGTTCAGAGAATCTGGAGAAATAACTCAGCCACATTGAATGACCATGACTTTGGATCCCTCAGATGGCACATCAATCACTAAAGGATATCACCACATGAGCTCAGGAACACTTCAGAAAACCACTGTCACTAAATACAGTTCGTCGCTACATCTGTAAGTGCAAGTTTAGGCTCTACTATGCAAAGCGAAAGACATTTATCAACAACATCCAGAAACTCTGCTGGCTTCTCTGGGCCCGAGATCATCTAAGATGGACTGATGCAAAGTGGAAAAGTGTTCTGTGGTCTGATGAGTCCACATTTTACATTGTTTTTGGAAATATTTGACATTGTGTCATCCGGACCAAAGGGGTAGCAAACCATCCAGAGTGTTATCGACGCAAAGGTCAAAAGCCAGCATGGATAACTTACACATCTGTGAAGGCACCATTAATGCTGAAAGGTACATACAGGTTTTGGAACAACATATGCTGCCATCTAAGTGCCGTTTTTTTCATGGACGCTCCTGCTTATTTCATGAAGACAATGCCAAACCACATTCAGCACGTGTTACAACAGCGTGGGTTTTTAAAATAAGAGTGCAGGTACTTTCCTGGCACGCCTGCAGTCCAGACCTGTCTCCCATGGAAAATGTGTGGCGCATTATGAAGCGTAAAATACGACAGCGGAGACCCCGAACTGTTGAACGACTGAAGCTCTACATAAAACAGGAATGGGAAAGAATTCCACTTTCAAAGCTTCAACAATTAGTTTCCTCAGTTCCCAAACGTTTATTGAGTGTTATTAAAAGAAAAGGTGATGTAACACAGTGGTGAACATGCCCTTTCCCAACTACTTTGGCTCGTGTTGCAGCCATAAAATTCTAAGTTAATTATTATTTGCAAAAAAAAAATAAAGTTTATGAGTTTGAACATCAAATATCTTGTCTTTGTAGCGTATTCAAATGAATATGGGTTGAAAGGAATTTGCAAATCATTGTATTCCGTTTATATTTACATCCAACACAATTTCTCAAATCATATGGAAACGGGTTTTGCGTCAAAAAAGAAAATGGATATGTTTTGCCCTGATGTGGGATCCGAGTCGAGGACTGTTTTTCACTGCTGGAATCTAGAAAGAGGTTCCGCAGCCTCCGTAGCAGAACCTCCAGGTTCTGTAAAAGCTTGAATGCATCATAATAATCCCCTCAATTTCCCCCCCAAAATGGATTAACTGGCTGGAATATAAAGACAATATAACATACATCCATAAACCTGGATGCATATGCAAAAGTGCAATATACTGTATTTATATCTGTACAGTAATCTATTTATTTATATCTGCACCTTATTGCTTTTTTATCCTACACTACCACAAGCTAATGCAAGGAAATTCCGTTCTTATCTATACTGTAAAGTTCAAATTTGAATGACAATAAAAAGGAAGTCTAAGGATGTCGCTGTGGCTTGTGCAGCCCTTTGAGACACTCATGATTTTAGGGCTATATGACTAAACTTTTGATTGACTTTGTGCTCCTCAGGTTAACAGTGGAGAATGGCAGCAGATGAAGGAGAACCTGGCTCTTGCTAAGACCAAGAGGCCCCAGGAGCTCGGGGTGGACGGTGCGGTACCCCCTGACCCTGTGGCCATTAAAAGAATCCGACATAAGTTCCTGACCATGAGCAAGATGTACTCGCCTGAGAAAAAGGTGTCACTGCTGCTGCGGGTATGCAAGCTCATCTACACCATCATGCAGGACAACTCAGGTATAGTTCTTGGTTCGGAAAATTCAACCTGACATATTACCGACTGAACAATTACCCCGTTGTTTCAGCGCGATCGCGCCCCGCGGCCCCTCCCTAACCTGACCCCGTGTTCCCACCACACATACTTTATACCCTGTGGCGTCTGTTTGCTTCCTTCCAGGGAGGATGTACGGCGCTGATGACTTCCTGCCCATGTTGACTTACGTGGTGGCGCAGTGTGACATGCCTCAGCTGGACACGGACATCCAGTACATGATGGAGCTGCTGGATCCTTATCTGCTCCAAGGAGAAGGTACTTCCTCTCAGGTTCCACAACTGCTTCAATAAACCAAAGTGTGAGACTGTCAGAGAACATTTTATATCTACTTTACACTTAATGCAACATTTTTCCACATTTATGCTTAAAGTTGTGTGGTTCTAATGAGCTAATTTAACATTATTATTATTAGGGCTGGCTGATATGGCCTTTTTTTAATATCTCAATATTCTTCAGGCCATGTCACGATACACCATATATATCTCCATATTTTTGCCTTAGCCTTGAATGAACACTTGATGCATATAATGACAGCAGTATGATGATTCTATGTGTCTACATTAAAACATTCTTCTTCATACTGCATTAATATATGCTACTTTTAAACTTTCATGCAGAGAGGGAAACCAGAACAAAGTCAATTGACCAAAAGTGTATTTATTAAGCAGTGGCACAAACATTCATGTCATTTCAAAACAGAAACTGCAAGATTGTCTGAGACATTTTAAAACAAGTTATGAGTGCACTTTTGTGCATGATGTCGCTAAAATGACGAATCAAAACTGCACTAAATTAAAGTGTACTGTTTTTACAGAACGCCATTTCAATAGTTGAAAACAAATAAAGTGCACTTTTGTGCATGATGTCAAACAAGATATTTCAATAACAGTCAAATAAAAATGAGCTGCATGATAGGAAATCATGCAGCTCATGTGGTAGGTTCCTGCGGACATTACCTCCTTTTGTTGTTGACTATTTTTTTCATACGGTGTTGATCTACAAATGTTTGCCTCGGCATTTTGATGGCGTGGGTGTGTGGCACCGATCGGAGACGTTGAAATGCGGAGTAAGCACTCGTCATTCTCTAGCAGGTGACTTTTCAAATAACGCTACATATTAGCAGTAATGCTACTTTTTGTTGCAACGCTTTTGCAAATTACGGTTGTCTGTTCGACATATTCCCACTTGAAGCCAAACCACCGCCAGACGATGGACCCCCTGCTGTTGTAATTGGAAATTAATTCTTCCTTCATTTGTTTCCAGATTCGCACCTTCTTTCCCTCGTATTACCACTTGCACGGCTCCGCTAGCGAGGGCGTATAGGTATGTGACGTATGTAGGAAAGTGCGCTTGCTGTCTGTGAGAAGGAGAGACAAGAAAGAGTGGGAAGAGCCTGTAGTGTAATGCCTGCAGCTAAAAGCAACTGCGTGAGAACATATACTCCAATATCACGATATAATGTTTTTCTATACCGCACATAGACAAATCCGCGATATATCGGGTTTATCGATATATCGCCCAGCCCCAATTATTTTTATTATTACTATTATAACAAATATTAGATTTGGCAATAAGTTGCATTTTCATTCAATGCATTGAGTTTTATTAGTCGTCATAAAGGGGAAAATGCATAGTACACTCTGCAGTATTTAGTAATAATTAGTATTTCTAATTAGGACCGTATTTTACGAACTGTAAGGCGCGTTTAAAATCCTTTTTTTTCCCCCTCAATACTGGACAGTGCACCTTATAATACCATGTATACCATGAATTGATTTACCTGGACCCCGACTTAAACAAATTGAAAAACTTATTCGGGTGTTACCATTTAGTGGTCAATTGTATGGAACTGTGCAATATACTAATAAAAGTTTCAATCAATCAATCAATCTGATGAAAGGAATAACTTTGGTTGAGCTCACCCAACTCAAAGCTATTTTATTTGGTGCATGGTGTAATGATAAGTGTGACCAGTAGACGGCAGTCAAAGATAAGAGACAAGTGTAGGCTGCACTATGATGGGTCTGAAATAAACAACACCAACAATTTAAATGCTCCAATGAAAATATAGCACATTACACACGGCGCTGAAAAATCTATGAAAATGTTTTAGTACGACTTTAGTAAGCTATGTAGCCAAACCACTTGAAAGATTGTCGGCGCATTAAGCATACAAGTATTATTATGGTGTGTGTATAAGGTAAGACATATTATCTGGCGTTTTGTTTCACAATAATATGCAAAAGCTACTTTTCTTACCTTCTGGTACCTGCTGGTCTGTACTTAGGATCTGGTAAATCCTGAAAAATCGCGCACGTCCGCCTTTGTAGTCCGCGGCGAAACCTTAGTCGATAAGCTTCTGCTTTTTATGTGACATTCATCCTCCGCTGTTGCCATTTCTAATGTAAAGTAGTGTCAAGCTCTTACTTATATCTGTCAGTAAACTCGCCATGAAAGCGCTAAAACATACCGGTGTAGTGAGTTTACATTATTCACCCAAGGAACTTCAGTTATTAGAGTTCCGGTGGGACGGTTTTTAACGGGACACATTTCCGGTGTGTTTGTTTCCAGATGAGGAGATGCTGCTCCGTTATTGATTGAAGTAAAGTCTGAATGTCATTAAAACAGTTATCACCATCTTTTGACAATTCTTCCACTCCCGCCCTTGCACGTTACACCGCTGCAACAAAGATGACGGAGAAAAGATTCTGTCGTAGGTGAGCCACGTAAATAAGACCGCCCACAAAACGGTGCATCCAGAAGCGACTGTCAGAAAGCGGCTTGAAAATGATCTGTAAAACATCATCTATGCAACATTTTGACCAAAGAACAACCATTACATGTTATGTAGACCACAATGAAGTGTTTTACATTTAGAAAAAAATATAATAATATGACTCCTTTTATGCGCCCTATAATCCGGTGTGCCTTTTGTATGAAAAAAGATAAAAAATAGACCATACATCGGCAATGCGCCTTGTAATCCAATGCGCCCTATGGTACGGAAAATATGGTACATTTATTATTAAAGCAGTTTTATATTCATATTAGTAATTCATATTGAGTTAAAGTGAACTATTTTCAATGCTACCATTATTGACTAATTGAAATATAATAATAATACAATTATTATTAATTGTATTACTATCCCATACACTGGTACATTTATTACTGCAGCACTTTTATATTCATATTAGTAATTAATAGTGAGTTAAAGTGAATTTTTTTCAATGCCACCATTATTGACTAATTGAGATATGATAATAATACAATTATTCTTAATTGTGACAGTTTGACCCCACACTGTCACTGTTTGACAGTGTGGGGTCAAACTGTCACAATATTGTTATTATTATTATTACCGTATATCCATCCATTTTCCTCCCGCTTATTCCCTTTGGGGTCGCGGGGGGCGCTGGTGTCTATCTCAGCTACAATCGGGCGGAAGGCGCGGTACACCCTGGACAAGTCGCCACCTTATCGCAGGGCCAACACAGATAGACAGACAACATTCACACTCACATTCACACACTAGGGCCAATTTAGTGTTGCCAATCAACCTATCCCCAGGTGAATGTCTTTGGAGGTGGGAGGAAGCCGGAGTACCCGGAGGGAACCCACGCATTCACGGGGAGGACATGCAAACTCCACACAGAAAGATCCCGAGCCCGGGATTGAACCCTGACTACTCAGGACCTTCGTATTGTGAGGCAGACGCACTAACCCCTCCTCCACCGTGAAGCTGTATAACCTATTATTTTTATTGAGTATTATTATGATGACATGTATTACATTTTATGACAACTTGTTATTGACTTTATATGAAATATTAATGATTATTATTATCATCCAAAAAAGGGAAATTCAATATACACTGTATTTGATAATAACTTTAATTACATTGAGTTAATGAGCATTAATGATACCATTATTTATACAATTGATGATAATAATAATAATAACACAAACTTATTTTGACCTTTATTTATATTATTATTGCCATTTATATCATCATCAGTATTATGGCTAATATATACAAGTATAATAATATGTAATCATTATCTCTTTTATTTATCTAAGTTTTGTCCCATTGAGATATTTTTGCAAAAAAGAATTGGCAAAGAAGAACGCCTTACAGTTATATTTCCATCCATCCATTTTCTACCGCTTATTCCCTTTCGGGGTCGCGGGGGGCGCTGGCGCCTATCTCAGCTGCAATCGGGCGGAAGGCGGGGTACACCCTGGACAAGCCGCCACCTCATCGCAGGGCCAACTCAGATAGACAGACAACATTCAGAGGAAGCCGGAGTACCCGGAGGGAACCCACGCATTCACGGGGAGAACAAGCAAACTCCACACAGAAAGATTCCGAACCTGGATTTAAAACAAATAAAATCTACAAATACAGTTACAACACACAAAGTATAATACAGTTATGATTATTATTAAATACTAACTAATGCTGCTGAGATAGGCTCCAGCACCCCCCTGTCACACCCAAAAAAGGGACAAACGCTAGAAAATGGATCGATGGATGGACTAATTTATTGACAACATCAAAAAACATTATTATTGTAATTATTATTATTATTATGTATAGTAATCATTTTATTGATATTATCATCGGGAAATTACACTCGTGTATGTAGAATGCATCTGGAAAGTATTCACAGCGCTTCACTTTTTCCACATTGTGTTATGTTACAGCCTCATTCCAAAATGGAATAAATTCAAGTTAAAGTTAAAGTACCAATGATTGTCACACACACACTAGGTGTGGCGAAAGTTGTCCTCTGCATTTGACCCATCCCCTTGATCACCCCCTGGGAGATGAGGGGAGCAGTGGGCAGCAGCGGTGCCGTGCCCGGGAAGCATTTATGGTGATTTCATATTTGCTCACAAAATTTCCACAGACAATATCCCGTGACAATGTAAAAAAGTTTTTTAAAACATTTTAAAAAATGTATTATAAATGAAAAATAGAAAATCACATGTACATAAGTATTCACATCCTTTGCACAATACTTTGTTGATACACCTTTACCTTTTTGGAAACAATGCCTCAAGCTTGGCACACCTATTTTTAGGTAGTTTCCCACATTCCTTTTTCCAGCACCTCTCCAGCTCTCTCAGATTGGATGGAAAGTGTTGGTTTTCATCAGGATGTCTCTGTACATTGAAGTTATCAAAATGTGGAAAAAGTGAGGCCCTGTGAATACTTTCCGGATGCACTGTATGTGTTGCACCCCATGTCAGAACTTTGGCTGGTGCTGTTTCATATCGTCCAGTTGTTGTGTTCCTTCCCCTTTCAAATATGAGTGTTCTAACAAATAAACATTTAGATTGTGAACAGAAAAGTATGAGTTAGACTATTGATAAAATGTTTGAGCTTTAGAGAAAAGTCCATGAAAGGGAGGAAATTCCAAATCAGCTGGATTTCAATAGTCTAGACCAGGTTCAGAAGTAAAGGGCCGTACCCTTCCGCCAACCTGTCCGCCTTTTTGTTTTGTTCAAACTTCAATAAGTTGGCTGGGAAATAGTTGTGCTACACGGGGTAACGGAAGCAGCAGTCCGCGAGCAAGATTTTTCATAAGAAAGCTGCAAAATAACTAATTTGTCTACGATGGTTTCATGGTTATGATTTTTGTTATTTGCAACAATACGCACTCTAACTGACAGTCTTTGCCAAACCCAGCAGGAGAAGAAAGACCTCTCCAGTTTACATAGCTGGATTGTCAGAGCAACTCAAAAGAAGTTCAACATAATATACTGATGTGTGTTAAAGCCATCAATAGGTTCTGTATGCAGGACAATCCTGAAAATGTAGTGGGAATTTAAAATGCATTTTCCAGGCAATGGAAATACATCTACATTTTAGAAATACAAACAAAATCAATGTGTCGTAATGAAATGTACATAGCGACGGCTTATGGACCGTCATGATTATTTGGTGGTGTGAAAAATCTTTTTGACTTAGTGGGCTAAAAAATTTGCTCGAGGGCCAAAAGCGACTGCCTGTAAAGTAACATACATACATATATAACATACATAACATACATACATATTTATATATATATCATATATATAATATAGTAATATATGTGTGTATAAAATATATACATATATATATGTGTGTGTATATATATATACATACATACATATGTGTGTATGTATATATGTGTTTGTGTGTGTATATATATGTGTGTACATACATACATATATATGTATGTGTGTATAAATATGTGTGTATATATATATATATATATATATATATATGTGTATATATATATGTATATATATATATATATATATATATATATATATATATATATACATATATGTGTGTCTATATATGTGTGTCTATATATATTTACATACATACACAGTGGGGCAAAAAAGTATTTAGTCAGCCATCGATTGTGCAAGTTCTCCCACTTAAAATGATGACAGAGGTCTGTAATTTTCATCATAGGTACACTTCAACTGTGAGAGACTGAATATGATAAAAAAAATCCAGGAATTCACATTGTAGGAATTTTAAAGAATTTATTTGTAAATTATGGTGGAAAATAAGTATTTGGTCACTTCAAACAAGAAAGATCTCTGGCTCTCACAGAACTATAAATTCTTCTTTAAGAAGATCTTCTTTCCTCCACGCGTTACCTGTATAATGGAACCTGTTTGAACAGCCTCAAACAGTCAGACTCCAAACTCCACTATGGCCAAGACCAAAGAGCTGTCGAAGGACACCAGGAAAATAATTGTAGACCTGCACCAGACTGGGAAGAGCGAATCTACAATAGGCAAGCAGCTTGGTGTGAAGAAATCAACTGTGAGAGCAATTATCAGAAAATGGAAGACATATAAGACCACTGATAATCTCCCTCGATCTGGGGCTCCACGCAAGATCTCTTCCCGTGGGGTCAAAATGATCATGAGAACGGTGAGCAAAAATCCCAGAACCACACGGGGGGACCTGGTGAATGACCTGCAGAAAGCTGGGACCAAAGTAACAAAGGTTACCATCAGTAACACAATACACCGACAGGGAATCAAATCCTGCAGTGAAGGATGTGTCTCCCTGCTTAAGCCAGTGCATGTCCAGGCCCGTCTGAAGTTTGCCAGAGAGCACATGGATGATACAGCAGAGGATGGGGAGAATGTCATGTGGTCAGATGAAACCAAAACAGAACTTTCTGGTATAAACTCAACTCGTCGTGTTTGGAGGAAGAAGAATACTGAGTTGCATCCCAAGAACACCAACCTACTGTGAAGCATGGGGGTGCAAACATCATGCTTTGGGGCTGTTTTTATGCTAAGGGGACAGGACGACTGATCCGTGTTAAAGAAAGAATGAATGGTGACATGTATCGTGAGATTTTGAGCCAAAATGTCCTTCCATCAGTGAGAACTTTGAAGATAAGACGTGGCTGGGTCTTCCAGCATGACAACGATCCCAAACACACCACCCAGGCAACGAAGGAGTGGCTCCATAAGAAGCATTTGAAAGTCCTGGAGTGGCCTAGCAAGTCTCCAGACCTCAACCCCAAAGAAAATCCGTGGAGGAAGTTGAAAGTCCGTGTTGCTCGGCGACAGCCCCAAAACATCACTGCTCTCGAGAAGATCTGCATAGAGGAATGGGCCAAAATACAAGCTACTGTGTTTGCAAACCTGGTAAAGACCTATAGTAATTGTTTGACTTCTGTTATTGCCAACAGAGGTTATATTACAAAGCATTAAGTTGAATTTTTGTTATTGACCAAATACTTATTTTCCACCATAATTTACAAATAAATTCTTTAAAATCCCTACAATGTGAATACCTGGATTTTTTTTTTCACATTCTGTCTCTCACAGTTGAAGTGTACCTATGATGAAAATTACAGACCTCTGTCATCATTTTAAATGGGAAAACTTGCACAATCGGTGGCTGACTAAATACTTTCTTGCCCCACTGTATATGTGTGTATTAATGTATATATGTGGGTGTATATACAGTATATATATATATATATATATATATATATATATGTATATGTATATGTATGTTTGTATGTGTGTATATATATGTATGTGTATACATATATATGTGTATGTGTGTGTGTATATATATATATATATATATATATATATATATATATATATATATATATATATATATATATATATTAGGGCTGAGAATCTTTGGGTGTCCCACGATTCGATTCAATATCAATTCTTGGGGTCGCAATTCGATAATATATCGATTTTTTTCAATTCAACGCGATTCTCGATTCAAAAACGATATTTTTCCTAATCAAATGGATTCTGTAATCATTCAATACATAGGATTTCAGCAGGATCTAAGGATCTACCCCAGTCTGCTGACATGCTAGCAGAGTAGTAGATTTTTTTTAGAAAGCTTTTATAATTATAAATGACAATGTTTTATCAACTGATTGCAATAATGTAAATTTGTTTTAACTATTAAATAAACCAAAAATATGACTTATTTTATCTTTGTGAAAACATTGGACACAGTGTGTTGTCAAGTTTATGAGATGCGATGCAAGTGTAAGCCACTGTGACACTATTGTTCTTTTTTTTTTTTTTTTTTTTTTTATAAATGTCTACTGATAATGTAAATGAGGGATTTTTAATCTCTGCTATGCTGAAATTATAACTAATATTGATACTGCTGTTGATAATCATTTTTGTTCCACTACTTTTGGTTCGTTCTGTGTCGTGTTTTTGTCTCCTCTCCTCTCTGTTTATTGCAGTTCTGAGTGTTGCTGGGTCAGGTTTGGTTTTGGAATTGGATTGCATTGTTATGGTACTGCTGTGTAGTGATTTGTTGGCTTGATTAAATAAATAAATAAATAAAAAAATACAAATAAAAATCAGTTTTTAAAAAAAAGAGAGAATCAATTCTGAATCGCACAACGTATTCGAATCGATTTTTCCCACACCCCATGTGTATATATATATATATACACAAACCCCGTTTCCATATGACTTGGGAAATTGTGTTAGATGTAAATATAAACGGAATACAATGTTTTGCAAATCCTTTTCAACCCATATTCGATTGAATGCACTACAAAGACAACATATTTGATGTTCAAACTCATAAACTTAGTTTTTTTTTGCAAATAGATAGATAGATAGTACTTTATTGATTCCTTCAGGAGAGTTCCTTCAGGAAAATTAAAATTCCAGCAGCAGTGTACAGAGTTGAGATCAATTTTTAAAAAAGTAAATAATAGGGGTTTAAAAGGAAACAAAATAGAGAAATATTACAAAAAGAATAAAAACAATGGGAATAACAATATAACAGTAAAATAAGAATATAACAAGACAAAGTAGGCAGTAGTGACCATGTTATGAAAACGTATTGCACTGTTAATGTTTTGCATCCCCTGTCATCCTAATACCCCCCGTCCCCCGTCCCAGAGAGGAGTTGTACAGTCTAATGGCGTGTGGGACAAAGGAGTTCCTGAGTCTATTAGTCCTGCACTTGGGATGAAGCAGTCTAGCACTGAACAGGCTCCTCTGGCTACTGATAACTCTATGCAGAGGGTGACTGGCAAATAATAATTAACTTAGAATTTCATGGCTGCAACACGTGCCAAAGTAGTTGGGAAAGGGCATGTTCACCACTGTGTTACATCACCTTTTCTTTTAACAACACTCAATAAACGTTTGGGAACTGAGGAAACTAATTGTTGAAGCTTTGAAAGTGGAATTCTTACCCATTCTTGTTTTATGTAGAGCTTCAGTCGTTCAACAGTCCTGGGTCTTCGCTAGCGTATTTTACGCTTCATAATGCGCCACACATTTTCCATGGGAGACAAGTCTGGACTGCAGCGGGCCAGGAAAGTACCCGCGCTCTTTTTTTACGAAGCCACGCTGTTGTAACGTGCTGAATGTGGCTTGGCATTGTCTTGCTGAAATAAGCAGGTGCGTCCATGATAACGTTGCTTGGATGACAACATATGATGTTCCAAAACCTGTATGGACCTTTCAGCATTAATGGTGCCTTCACAGATGTGTAAGTTACCCATGGCTTGGGCACTAATACACCCCCATACCATCACAGATGCTGGCTTTTGAACTTTGCGCCTATAACAATCCGGATGGTTATTTTCGTCTTTGTTCTGGAGAACACCACGTCCTCTGTTTCCAAATATAATTTGAAATGTGGACTCGTCATACCACAAAACACCTTTCCACTTTGCATCAGTCCATTTTAGATGAGCCCGGGCCCAGCCATGCCGGTGGCATTTCAGGATGTTGTTGATAAATGGGTTTGGCTTTGCATAGTAGAGTTTTAACTTGCACTTACAGATGTAGCGACCAACTGTAGTTACTGACAGTGGTTTTATGAAGTGTTCTTGATCCCATTTGGTGATATCCTTTACACACTGAAGTCGGTTTTTGATGCAGTACCGCCTGAGGGGTCAAAAGTCTGTGATATCATTGCTGACGTGCAGTGATTTCGCTAGACTCTCTGAACTTTTTGATGATTTTACGGACCGTAGATGGTAAAATCCCTAAATTCCTTGCAATAGCTCATTGAGAAATGTTGTTCTAAAACTGTTCGACAATTTTTTTACAAAGTGGTGACCCTCACCCCATCCTTGTTTGTGAATTACTTAGCATTTCATGTAAGCTGCTTTTATACCCAATCATGGCACCCATCTGTTCCCAATTAGCCTGCACACCTGTGGGATGTTCCATATAAGTGTTTGATGAGCATTCCACAACTTTATTAGTATTTATTGCCACCTTTCCTAACTTCTTTGTCACGTGTTGCTGGCATCAAATTCTAAAGTTAATGATTATTTGCGAAAAAAAAATGTTTTATCAGTTTGAACATCAAATATGTTGTCTTTGTAGCATATTCAACTGAATATGGGTTGAAAAAGATTTGCAAATCATTGTATTCCGTTTATATTTACATCTAACGCAATTTCTCAACTCATATGGAAACGGAGTTTGTATATTATATATATACACACACATATATATGTGTATATATATACAGTACAGGCCAAAAGTTTACACACACCTTCCTTGTCAATGCATTTTCTTTATTTTCATGACTATTTACATTGTAGATTGTCACTGAAGGCATCAACACTATGAATGAACATATGTAGTTATGTTAAATAACTGAAAACATGTTTATATTCTAGTTTCTTCAAAATAGCCACCCTTTGCTCTGATTACTGCTTTGCACACTCTTGGCATGCTTTCGATGAGCTTCACCTGCGATGGTTTTCATTTCACAGGTGTGCTTGAAGCTCATCGAGAGAATGCTTAGAGTGTATTTTGTAAATGTTTATTTCCATTCCTTGATTGTTTCCAAAGAGGAGGTGTATAATGTAGCGTCCCGGAAGAGTTAGTGCTGCAAGGGATTCTGCGTATTTGTTCTGTTGTGTTACGGTGCGGATGTTCTCCCGAAATTCTTCATTTGGTGTGGGTTGACAGTGTGGCACAAATTTGGAACAGTGTTAAAGTTATTTGTAGGGCCACCCTCACTGTGACCTGTATGGCTGTTGACCAAGTATGCTTTGCATTCACTTGTGTGTGTGTGTGTGTGTGTGTGTGTGTGTGTGTGTGTGTGTGTAAAGCCGTAGATATTAAGTGATTGGGCAGGCACGCAAAGGCAGTGCCTTTTAAGGTTTATTTGCGCTCTGTACTTCTTCCTATGTACGTGTACCACTCCGTACAGCGCCGTTTTAAAAAGTCAAACATTTAATTTTTTGAAACCGATACCGATAATTTCCAATATTACATTTTAAAGCATTTATCGGCCGATAATATCTGCAGTCCAATATTGTTGGACATCTCTAACAAATATCCATGAAAACACTCCTACAGACATCACACACAGCGCCGTTTAGTAAATAAAAAAATGTTCTAGTTATATTGTAAATCTTAAAAATATTGCTTGGATTGATGAACATTGAATCCTTTTGAGAAAAATACTTTCAGTACGAGGATCAAAACAAGAATTACATATTCAGCCCGCAGTACCTGCAGTAAGCAAACTCGTCCAAAAGATAGCGCCATAGCACAAACAATACCACTTCTTTATTTAGTGTCTCTGTCTGTGTTCTACAAAAAGTATTTGTTGGATACAATACACTATGGCTGTTGGCCAAGACAAATGCATAAATTATCCACAGGCTTCAAAGAGTTGCGAAAAAGTGAAGTGAACTATATTTATATAGCGCTTTTCTCTTGTGACTCAAAGCTCTTTTACATAGTGAAACCCAATATCTAAGTTACATTCAAACCAGTGTGGGTGGCACAGTGAGCAGGTGGGTAAAGTGTATTGCTCAAGGACACAACGGCAGTGACTAGGATGGCGGAAGTGGGGATCGAACCTGGAACCCTCAAGTTGCTAGCACGGCCTTTCTACCAACGAGCTATACCGCCCCACAAAGTAGCGCCTCGTAGTCCGGAAAATCCGTTATGTTCCAAAATGGTTTACTTTGCTCTATGAGGTGTTGACGTGTTCCATGTCTTCTCTCCCAGGGGGCTACTACCTGACCAGTGCCTACGGAGCCATGGCTCTCATCAAGAACTTTCAAGAAGAGCAAGCGGCAAGAGTGCTGAGCTCAGAGACCAGAAATACTCTGCACCAGTGGCACCGCCGCCGCACCACACAGCGCTCGGCGCCAACTGTGGACGACTTCCAGGTAGCACACCTGACCTGAGCCCAGGCAGTGAGTTGTAGCGATTTCCAAATTAATCCTCCTTTTTTCTGTAAAACATGCTTCAAATATTTTTAAATTTTGGGCGTTTACATCTAGCCTAAATTGTTTGTAAAATATAGTAGAGCCATGCTATTTGTCAAGTGGGCCAACCTAGAATGAAACTGCACTTTTAAAAAAAATGTTACCTATCATTTACAATCCTTATGTAAGACGTATGTTGGTTTTTTTATGCATTTTAACTAGAGATGTCCGATAATATCAGACTGCCGATATTATCGGCCGATAAATGCTTTAAATTGTAATGTCAAAAATTATCGGCATCGGTTTCACCTGGACACTAAAAACCGCAAAACCAGTTAAGTTGGCACGTTGTGTAAGTGGTAAATAAAAACAGAATACAATGATTTGCTAATCCCTTTCAACCTTGAACAGACTGCAAAGACAAGATACTTAATGTTTGAACTGGAAAACGTTATTTTTCGCAAATATTAGCTCATTTGGAATTTGATGCCTGCAACATGTTTCAAAAAAGCTTGCACACGTGGCAAAAAAGACTAAGAAAGTTGAGGGATGCTCATCAAACACTTATTTGGAACATCCCACAATTGAACAGGCTAATTGGGAACAGGTGGATGCTGTGATTGGGTATAAAAGCAGCTTCCTTGAAATTTGAAGTGAAGTGAATTACATTTATATAGCGCTTTTCTCAATTGACTCAAAGTGCTTTACATAGTGACACCCAATATCTAAGTTACATTTAAACCAGTGTGGGTGGCACTGGGAGCAGGTGGGTAAAGTGTCTTGCCCAAGGACACAACGGCAGTAACTAGGATGGCACAAGCGGGAATCGCACCTGCAACCCTCAAGTTGCTGGCACGGCCACTCTACCAACCGAGCTATGCTGCCCAAATGCTCAGTCATTCACAAACAAGGACGGGGAAAGGGTCACCACTTTGTGAACAAATGCGTGAGCAAATTGTCCAACAGTTTAAGAACAACATTTCTCAACCAGCTATTGCAAGTAATTTAGGGATTTCACCATCCACGGTCCGTAATATTATCAAAAGGTTCAGAGAAACTGTAGAAATCACTGAACTTAACCGGCTACGCCCGTGACCTTTGATCCATCAGGTGGTACTGCATCAAAAAGCGACATCAGTGTGTAAAGGATATCACCACATGGACTCAGGAATAGGGATGATGTTCAAATTCGGTTCTGCCAGTTGTTCGGCAAAAAAAAGAGCCGATTCCATTGACTCGAATCCCTTTTTGAGAACCGGTTCCCGTTAGCGAGGTCACTATAGTAAAGAAAAATAGTTGGTTCTTTATTCCAATCCCTGGGAACAAATCCCTTCCCACGTGCAGGAAATGCCCTGTGGGACCTGCAATGTTATGCCCATTTGATTGTAGACTCTTACTGACACCTTGTGGCGATATGAAAATACTATGCGTCATTAGTTTGGGCATTTCCGGGTTGAGACAATTGAGAAGTAGACAAGTTGTGTTAGCTCTTAAAAGCCTTGGAAAAGATAAGTATGTAAGTAAACTGTTTAACTTGTTTATGTAACACAATATCAAGGTGGAAAGTGGTTAAGTTTGATACTAAGATGTTTATTGGAAAACGATTTTTGTGCACTGTTTCAATGGACGTTTTGAGGACTTAAAATGGCTGCCAGTCGTATATTTACACCATAGAAATAGTTTCAACACTCAGAAGTATTTGTTTGATGATAGTACTGTATATTTGTGTGAAGCTAATATTTACATATTGTGTATTACATTTCAGTGTATTACATTTCAGTATATTAATTGAATAACGTAGCTTATACATTTGTCATTGTGTGTATTTCAGTTTAAAAAAAAAACAGTCCAGTACAAGACAAAAGTAAAGATAGGAAAAGACAAAGCAAGATCAACAACAATAAAGAGCCTAAATGGATTAATCTGCTTTGGATTGTTTGTTAGCTGTCTGCCAAGCTGTATAACCTACTCGTATAGTGAGGGCAGAACAGACATTATGCAATTATTGCCTGGCTTCGCTGTCATGTAAGGGGGGAATAATTGTTGATTGATGACTGTGGTGTTCTTAGTGTCATAGTGTGTGTAGTTAGTATGTTCCAATAGCAGCAGAAGTGCACTTTTTGGAGAGCTGTATTATTTTCAGTTTTGTGCCCAAGAGACTGATTTTATTTAACACTATATTATTATTTATACACCCTAGAGTGATCACAGAGACAGGTTGTTTTTGTCTTTCTGTATATATTTGTTTTTTTCTGAAAAATCCCACTTAATATACTTTGGGTAACAACAGTCATATATATTTTTTTTAAGGGGGGTAACAGTCAATATTTTCTTTTATTTTTTCTTATAAAATAAAATTTAGTTTTTGTTAAACATAATATTGAGTTTTTTCATGTACAACAACCTATCTGGTTTCGACAAGAGAATCGATAAGGAATCGGTTCGATACGAGGATTCGATAATGGGCTCGAACTCGATAATTTCTTATCAAAATCATCCCTACTCAGGAACACTTCAGAAAACCACTGTCAGTAACTACAGTTTGTCGCTACATCTGTAAGTGCAAGTTAAAACTTTGCTATGTAAACCAAAAGCCATTCGTCAACAACACCCAGAAACGCCGCCGGCTTCGGTGGTATGGGGGTGTATTAGTGCCCAAGGCATGGGTAACTTGGGACGCCGTGGAGCAGTGGGAGAGTGGCCGTGCACAACCCGAGGGTCCCTGGTTCAATCCCCACCTAGTACCAACCTCATCACGTCCGTTGTGTCCTGAGCAAGACACTTCACCCTTGCTCCTGATGGGTGCTGGTTAGCGCCTTGCATGGCAGCTCCCTCCATCAGTGGGTGAATGTGTGTGTGAATGGGTAAATGTGGAAGTAGTGTCAAAGCGCTTTGAGAACCTTGAAGGTAGAAAAGCGCTATACAAGTACAACCCATTTATTTATTTAACAGGCTCGGGATCGATTGTAGCTGAGATAGGCGCCAGCGCCCCCCGCGACCCCGAAAGGGAATAAGCGGTAGAAAATGGATGGATGGATGGATGGATTAACTTACACATCTGTGAAGGCACCATGAATGCTGAAAAGTACATACAGGTTTTGGAGCAACATAGGTTGTATCATGGACGCCCCTGCTTATTTCAGCAAGACAATGCCAAGCCACGTGTTACAACAGCGTTGCTTCTTAGTAAATGAGTGTGGGTACTAGACTGACCTGCCTGTTGTCCAGACCTGTCTCCCATTGAAAATGTGTGGCGCATTTTGAAGCCTAAAATACCACAACGGAGACCCCGGACTGTTGAACAACTTAAACTGTACATCAAGCTAGAGTTCCACCTGAAAAGCTTCAAAAATGGGTCTCTTCTGTTTCCTAAATATTTACTGAGTGTTGTTAAAAGTAAAGGCCATGTAACACACTGGTAAAAATGCCCTCTTTTGCAATGTGTTGCTGCCATTAAATTCTAAGTTATGATTATTTGCCCAAAAAAAATGATGTTTCTCAGTTGGAACATTAAACGTCTTGTCTTTGCAGTCTATTCAATTGAATATAAGTTGAAAAGGATTTGCAAATCATTATATTGTTTTTAAGGCGCCAGCGCCCCCCCGCGACTCCGAAAGGGAATAAGCGGTAGGAAATGGATGGATGGATGTATTGTTTTTAGTTACCATTTACACAACATGCCAGTTTTATTGGTTTTGGGGTTTGTAGTGTCCAAGTGAAAGGCATGACTTATAGAACTAATTTAGAGGTAGTAAAGTCAGTATGTGAAGATGTTAAGACTGTATGTGCATAGGCAAGCTACCACTTTGTGATTATGGCGTGGCTAAAAAATTGTTTGCCTATGTTAACGCTTATTTTAACAATATATCGCTAATACTTGGTTAATATTCAGATCATGAGATGTAAATGGAGTATTTTCTAAGTGATTTGGAGGCAGAATGGATTACTCCCATTATTTGCATTGCTCGCCACTTTGGACAAACCGATTATTACAAGGCTCGACTACTCCAATGCACTTCTTGTCAGGATCCCCAGCAAGAACATCCAGAAGCTGCAGTACATACAGAATAGTGCTGCTAGGATCCTGCTGAGAGTGCGGAAATACGACCATATCACACTAACTCTAAAATCCCTTCACTGGCTTCCTGTTCCACTCAGGATTGAATATAAAGTTTCCCTACTAACCCACCAGTGACTCCATGGAAATGCCCCCCTCTACCTCAAAGAACTGCTCACCCCCAAATCCTCCACATGACACCTCCACTCCAAACAGGCTAACCTCCTCGAACCTCCAAGGACAAAGCTACAAACTATAGAAGACCAGGCTTTCTGCTCCGCTGTTCCCTGTCTTTGGAACGCTCTCCCTGACCACCTGAGGGAACCTCAGACTGTGGATGCTTTTAAAAAAATGCTTAAACAACCTTCTTTTAAAAAAGCCTTTTTATAGATATGCATACTAGTTCTGGCTATTAGGCTGTTCTACTCTTTATATTTTATGTATTTTTATTATCTTTTTATTATTTTATTATTTCATTTTTTTATTTTAAATGCACTGTGGCACTATGAGGTTTTTTGCTCAATGTAAAGTGCTTTTTTACGAATAAAATATATTATCATTATTATTAATAATTAAAATGGAAAAAAAAACATGTTTTCTTGTATCTCATAGGGATTGTGAAAGATAGGCAAAATTCTAAAAAAAAGTGCAGTTCCCCTTTGGATAAATGAGTGGTTCTATTTTGAGCGGTTAAAAAGTGCTCATATGTGAATTTTCTGTTGACCTTTTCATGACGCAATTTCGACCGCTCTCTTTTTCCATAAGAACTATCTCCGTGTGGCCATGCAAGAAGTGGACATGGATTGCACCGCCAAAACCTTAGTTGTCCATCCCTACACCACCACGGAGGACGTCTGTTCACTCTGCGCTGACAAATTGAAGGTGGCGCATCCTGAAAACTACTCACTCTTCCTGGTAACAGAAGACGCCAGTCAACAACTGGCCCCCGACACACACCCGCAACAAATCAAAGCTGAGCTCCACAGTCGACCTTGGGCCAAGACTTTCCATTTTGTCTACAGAAGAGTGCCTATGGTCAGTCCTACACATGGTGAATGATCTAGTTGAATTATAAGGGTGTATTTCACCGATATGAAAGTGCTTGTTGGTGCTGGACAAAGTTTGTTTGAATGTTACAGTCACGATCAAAAGTTTACATACACTTGTAAAGAACATAATGTCATGGCTGTCTTGAGTTTCCAATCATTTTTACAACTTTTATTTTTTGTGATAGAGTAATTGGAGCACAAACTTGTTGGTCACAAAAAAAACATTGAACTTCTGGAGGAAAGTTCTGTGATCAGATGAAACAAAAATGGAGCTGTTTGGCCACAATACCCAGAAATATGTTTGGATGAGAAAAGGTGAGGCCTTCAATCCCAGGAACACCAACCCTACCATCAAGCATGGTGGTGGTAGTATTATGCTCGGGGCCTGTTTTGCTGCCAGTGGAACAGGTACTTTAAATGGGACAATGAAAAAGGAGGATTATTTTCCAAATTCTTCAGGACAACCTGAAACAGGGGTAGTAGGGAACCTATGGCTCTCGAGCCAGATGTGGCTCTTTTGATGACTGTTTCTGGCTCTCAGATTAATTTTACCTGACATTGCTTAACACAATAAGTAATTAATAATTCAGCTGGTAATCACAATAACGTTAAATATATAAAACGTTCTCATGCATTTTATTCCATCCATCCGTTTTCTACTGCACCTGTTCTAGAAGTCGCATAAATGGTAAGAAGTATTTTATTTATTATTGGTTAGCTTCTGAATAGTGAAGTTATTTAAAAGAATAAGATGCCGTATTTTTCGGAGTATAAGTCGCAGCTGCCGAAAATGCATAATAAAGAAGAGAAAACTCACATATAAGTCGCACTGTAGTATACGTCGCATTTTTGGGGTAAATTTATTTGATAAAACCCAACACTAGGAATAGACATTTGAAAGGCAATTTAAAATAAATAAAGAATAGTGAACAACAGGCTGAATAAGTGTACGTTATATGACACATAAATCACCAACTGAGAAGGTGCCTGGTATGTTAACGTAACATATTATGGTAAGAGTCATTCAAATAACTATAACATATACAACATGCTATACGTTTACCAAAAAATCTGTCACACCTAATCGATAAATCTCATGAAATCTTATACGTCTAGTCTCTTACGTGAATGAGCTAAATAATATTATTTGATATTTTACGGTAATGTGTTAATAATTTCACACATAAATCGCTCCTGAGTATAAGTCGCACCCCTGGCCAAACTATGAAAAAAACTGCGACTTATAGTCCGAAAAATACGGTACTTATTATACTCTAAAAATGTTGGTGTTACTTAAATATGCACGCATTTAGTTGTATTCAGTGTTAAAAAATATTATATGGCTCTCACGGACATACATTTTAAAATATTTGGCTTTCATGGCTCTCTCAGCCAAAAAGGTTCCCGACCCCGGACCTAAAATCATCAGCCCGGATGTTGGCTCTTGGGCGCAGTTGGGTGTTCCAACAGGACAGTGACCCCAAACACACATCAAAAGTGGTAAAGGAATGGCTAAATCAGGTTAGAATTAAGGTTTTAGAATGGCCTTCCCAAAGTCCTGACTTAAACGTGTAGACAATGCTGAAGAAACAAGTCCATGTCAGAAAACCAACACAATTATCTGAGCTGCACCAATTTTGTCAAGAGGAGTGGTCAAAAACTCAACCAGAAGCTTGTGGATGGCTACCAAAAGCGCCTTATTGCAGTGAAACTTGCCAAGGGAGATGTAAGCAAATATTAACATTGCTGTATGTATACTTTTGACCCAGCAGATTTGCTCACATTTTCAGTAGAACCATAATAATTTCTTAAAAACCAACATACTTATGACCAACAACTATGTGCTCCAATCATCCATCCATTCATCCATCCATTTTCCACCTCCTATTACCTTTTGGGGTCGCGGGGGGCGCTGGTGCCTATCTCAGCTACAATCGGGCGGAAGGCGGTGCACACTCTGGACAAGGCGTCACCTCATCCTCGAAGGCGGAGTACACCCTGGACAAGTCGCCACCTCATCCTCTATCACAAAAAAAATAAGAGTTGTAGAAATGATTGGAAACTCAAGACAGCCATGACATTATGTTCTTTACAAGTGTATGTAAACTTTTGACCGCCACTATAGATTCTGTATGTCTCTAAGAGGAAGTGAGGCAAAGAATGTGTTTGCAGACTGTTAGAAGACCGAGTGGTTGTTTGTTTGTGGACTCGAGAGAAGTTAAAAAAAGAGCATTACAGTATCGTATTATTTTCAAGTCATTAGCCTTTGCCCTGACTGCTGTGATCCTAATCAGCCTTTATAAGGAATTATAAAATGTTGTATGCCAGCGTCAGATTTTTAACTTTACACTTTATCAATATGAACCACATAAAACACACAGACTGAACTATTGTAACTACCTTTTTTTTTTCCGCGATTGCTGGTCAATTGCGACTTGTATCACTTGGATGAATATTTTTTATAACCACAATGTTCTGTTTATTTCTAAAAGTTGGTGAAGATTGGTGTCCTTATTAACTTGTCTGCACTGGACAAAATATTGTTTTTTATCTTATGTTGGTTACAGTTTTGCTAAAACGTGATACATTTCAATTCTATAATTTTATAATACATGGATTTTGTCAAAAATGTACAGAAATCTAAAAGAGACAAATACATTTGAGAAATAATGTAAATCCAACTCATTTTATAGAGACTAATTATAGTATTGCATGCAAAAAATAATGTAAAATACAAGATGCATGAGATGATCAAAATAATTGTAACATCGCACAGTCACTCTCAATTCTGTCTATTAATCTACTTTGTCACGTGCAATGTTTGGCTCTGACATAACCGAGCAGCAAATGAAAAATTATTGATAATATTTACGTTAAAAAAATTAACAAGAAGTCTTGTGTACAAAAAGAGACTTACTGCTGTATCAAAACATTTAGCAAACTTGAAAAAAAGGTTCTCCAAGTAAAATTCTAAAGTATCCGTTACTAATCATTGTGTTTTGCAAATTAAACAAACCTTTAATGACCCGTTAAATCCAAACCTAATTTCTGAATTCAAGTTGGTAATGAGACATGACGGACATGATTGAACTATCTCTATTTAGTAAGTTATTTCTAATTTCAAAACTATATATATATATGTATATATATATATATATATATATATATATGTATATATATATATATATATATGTGTGTGTGTGTGTGTACATATATATATATATATATATATAACATATGTACATGTTATGTATACATACATAAACATATATATATGTATGTATACATGTATATGTATAACATATATATGTTATATATACATATATGTATTTATATATATAAATATGTATGTATATATATATACATACATATGTATATTTGTACAGTATGTATATATTTATATATACACAAACAAATGTACATATATCCTATATATATACACTAATATGTGTGTATATATGCATATATATATATATATATATATATATATATATATATATATATATACACACATATATACATATAGATATATATACACACATATATATATACATATATATATACACACACATATACACACACACATATATATATACACACACATATATATATATATATATATATATATGTATGAGTGTGTGTGTTTGTATATATGTAGAACAACTGGAGATTAGAAAACATGTTGGGTTTTTTTTTAAGTGCCTACAATTTAAAAGCCCACACAATTGTTGTCAGAAACTATTCACTTTCTTCAGTTTGTTTTTTTCCAGAACGTTGTACTTTGCACACTATATGCATTATATTTATACTTGTATGAAGAATATGTGGGAATTGTCATACCTTTTGTTTTGTTGAGGTCTTTACTGGAGATAAAGATTGATTAAAAAAAAATTGAGTGTGTGCCCGTCTGATTTTTATGCTGTTAATTGTGTGTCTTTAAGGTAGTGTCACAATCATAAAGTATAGTGTCACAATCATAACATGTAGTGTCACTATAATAAAGTGTAGTTTCACAATCAGAGTGTAGTGTCACAATCATAGAGTGTAGTGTCAAAATCAGAGTGTAGTATCACAATCATAAAGTGTAGTGTCACAATCAGAGTGTAGTGTCACAATCATAAAGTGTAGTGTCACAATCATAATGTGCAGTGTCAATCATTAAGTGCTGTGTCACAATCAAAGTGTCGTGTCACAGCCATAAAGTGTAGTGTCACTATCATAAAGTGTAGTGTCATTATTATAGTGTAGTGTCACAATCATAAAGTGTAGTGCCACTATCACAGAGTCTAGTGTCACTATCATACTGTAGTGTCACTATCATAGTGTAGTGTCACTATCATAGTGTAGTGTCACAATCATAAAGGGTAGTGTCACAATCATAAGTGTAGTGTCACAATCATAAAGTGTAGTGCCACTATCACAGAGTCTAGTGTCACTATCATAGTGTAGTGTCACTATCATAGTGTAGTGTCACTATCATAGTGTAGTGTCACAATCATAAAGGGTAGTGTCACAATCATAAGTGTAGTGTCACAATCATAAAGTGTAGTGTCACAATCATAAGTGTAGTGTCACAATCATAAAGTGTAGTGTCACTATCATAAAGGGTAGTGTCACAATCATAGTGTAGTGTCACTATCATAGTGTAGTGTCACAATCATAAAGGGTAGTGTCACAATCATAAGTGTAGTGTCACAATCATAAAGTGTAGTGTCACAATCATAAGTGTAGTGTCACAATCATAAAGTGTAGTGTCACTATCATAGTGTAGTGTCACAATCATAAAGGGTAGTGTCACAATCATAAGTGTAGTGTCACAATCATAAAGTGTAGTGTCACTATCATAAAGGGTAGTGTCACAATCATTAAGTGTAATGTCACTATCAGAGTGTAGTGTCACTATCACAATGTGTAGTGTCAATATAAAAGTTTAGTGTCACTATCATAATGTGTAGTGTCATTATAAAAGTGTAGTGTCACTATCACAATGTGTAGTTTCAATTTTAGAAAATATGTTAATTTACACCAACTTAGATACACAACTAGTATTTTGAGGACAATACATTATCATAACAACAACAAAAGAGCAGAGTTGTAATTAAAAGTTAGCATAATACATGGTAGACATGATAAGCTTATGTTGTCTTCTTTTTTCTCCAGACTTTTGTCTGGTTGTTAGAAACACTTTGAAAGTGACACTACACGTTATGATAGTGACACTACACTGCATTTTAGTGACACTATACTTTATGATAAAGACACTACATTTTATTTCAATGACATTATACTTTATTAGAATGACAGTACACTTTATGAAAGTGACACCACTTTTAGTGACATATTTTATGATAATAATGTCATATGTTAGTGCTGCTACATTTTATCATAGTAATAGTAGACTTTATTGTAACTTTTTGGTATAAACTCAACTCGCCGTGTTTGGAGTAAGAAGAATACTGAGTTGCATCCCAAGAACACCACACTTACTGTGAAGCATGGGGGTGCAAACAGCATGCTTTGGGGCTGTTTGTCTGCTAAGCGGACAGGACGACTGATCCGTGTTAAGGAAAGAATGAATGGGGCCATGTATCGTGAGATTTTGAGCCAAAACCTGCTTTCATCAGTGAGAGCTTTGAAGATGAAACGTGGCTGGGTCTTCCAGCATGACAACGATCCCAAACACACCGCCCAGGCAATGAAGGAGTGGCTCCGTAAGAAGCAGTTGAAAGTCCTGGAGTGGCCTAGCCAGTCTCCAGACCTCAACCCCTTAGAAAATCTGTGGAGGGAGTTGAAAGTCCGTGTTGCATCACTGCTCTCGAGAAGATCTGCATAGAGGAATGGGCCAAAATACAAGCTACTGTGTGTGCAAACCTGGTAAAGACCTATAGTAATCGTTTGACCTCTGGTCTTGCCAACAAAGGTTATATTACAAAGTATTGAGTTCAATTTTTGTTATTGACCAAATACTTATTTTCCACCATAATTTACAAATACATTCTTTAAAATTCCTACAATGTGAATTCCTGGATTTTTTTTTTCACATTCTGTCTCTCACAGTTGAAGTGTACCTATGATGGAAATTACAGACCTCTGTCATCATTTTAAGTGGGAAAACTTGCACAATCGGTGGCTGACTAAATACTTTCTTGCCCCACTGTATATATATATATATATATATATATATATATATATATATATATATATATATATATATATATATATATATATATTTCCTTGAATTGCTGCTGGGGCGCTAATTGATTTAAAACCTCTTCTCACTCCTGCACTTACCAAAGGCATGCGGTAAAAGTAAGCATGCGCTAATTATTTTAAAAGGTCTTCTCACTCATTTACTTACCAAAGGTATGCAGTAAAAATTTTAATTTGAGTGTGATGTAAACTAGGACCTTAAATCCTACTGAATAGCTCTTAATCTTCTTCCCTTTATGCGATTTCAAATTACCGGTATTGAAATCAGCCTCCTCCATTTTGAAAATGATGACAGGGGAAGTGTCACTCGTGACATCAGGAGTTTGACCAGACGCTAATACTAAGCATGCGCTAATTATTTTAGGAAGAGAGTTTGACCCGGCAGTAATTCAAGGCAGGTGCATACTATATGTCCTGCAGCAATTCAAGGAAATACGGTATATGTGTATGTAGTCTTCCTTTTTCTCCCGACTGTCTGGTTGTTAGAAACACTTTGAAAGTGACACTACTCTCGATGATAGTGACACTACACTTCATTTTAGTGACACTATACTTCATGATAATGACACTACTCTTTATGATAGTGACACTACCAGTACGCTAACAGTACACTATGTTAGTGCTGCTGCATTTTATGATAGTGATATTAGACTTTATTGTAATGACACTTCACCTCATGATAGTGACGCCATACTTTATGATAGTGTCACTATGTATTATTATAGTGACAATGCACTTCATGATATTGACACTACACTTCTGGATAGTGACACTAAACTACGATATTGACACTACATTTTATTATAGTGACACTACACTTTCTGATTGTGACATTGCACTTTATTTTAGTGACATTATACTTTATGACAATAACACTACACTATCTTAGTGCTGCTGCATTTTATGATAGTGACATTAGACTTTATTGTAATGAGACTTCACTTCATGATGGTGATACTACACTATATGATATTGACATGACATTTTGTTATAGTGACAATACACTTCATGAATGTGACACCATACTTCATGAATGTGACACTACACTTATGGATTGGGACACTACACTTTATGATAGTGACACTGCACTTTATGACATTGACACTGTACTTTATGAGAATGACACTACACTTCATGATATTGACACTACACTTCTGGATGTGACACTACACTTTATGATATTGACTCTACACTTTATGATTGTGACACTACATTTCATGATAATTACACTACACTTTTTGATATTGTCATTACACTTCATTATAGTGCCTTGACACTTCATGATAGTGACACTACACATCTGGATAGTGATACAACACTTAATGATAGTGACACTACACTTTATGATAGTGACACTATACTTCATGATAATAACACTACACCACATGATATTGACACTACACTTTATAATATAGACAGTACACTTTATAGTAGTGACACTACACTTCATGATATTGGAACTTCACTTTATGATAGTGACACTACATGCTCTTCAACAGGTATTAATAGGTAATACTTTCATACGTGTTGAATTCAGACATTATGCTTCTATTAAACGACAAATGGTGACAATGTAGCATTAAGACCAAGGCCACTTGGAGCGGCTCTTTCTCAGCCTCCTCAGACCACAGGTGCAACATGCCCAGGACAGCCTGCAGTTTGCGTACCAGGCAGGCGTTGGTGTGGAGGATGCTATCCTTTACCTGCTGCATCGAGCCCACTCACACCTGGATAAGGGAAATGGCACTGTGAGGATCCTGTTCCTGGACTTCTCGAGTGCCTTTAATACCATCCAGCCCCGCCTCCTCCAGGACAAGCTGGACAGAATGCGAGTGGACCCCTGCCTGGTTGCCTGGATTTCGAACTACCTCACCGACAGGCCACAGTACGTCAGACTGAAGGACATCACGTCTGACACTGTGATCAGCAGCACCGGAGCACCACAGGGAATGGTGCTGGCCCCTCTTCTCTTCACCCTGTACACCGCTGACTTCTGCTACAACTCAGAGCTGTGTCACATCCAGAAGTACGCGGATGACACAGCCATCATCGGATGCATCAGGGACGGCAGAGAGGAGAAGTTTCGGAGCCTGGTGAGGGACTTTGTTGTCTGGTGCCACACAAACCTCTTGCAGCTCAATCCATCAAAGACCAAGGAGCTGGTCATTGACTTTGGGAGGTCGAGTCCACGGTCACAGCCTATTGTGATCGAGGGAGTTGAGGTACAGACCATGGACTCATTCAAGTACCTCGGGGTTTGGGTGGACAATAAGCTGGACTGGACTGTTAACATGGACCATCAGTACAAGAAAGGACAGAGCAGGCTGTACTTCCTCAGGAGACTGCACTCCTTCAACATCTGCAAAAAACTCCTGTGGATGTAGTGCCAGTCTGTGGTTGCCAGTGTTCTGTTCTACATGGTAGTGTGCTGGGGGGGGTGGGGGTGGGGGGGGGGGGGGGGGGGGCAGTACATCTAAGAAGGACAGCTCCAGACTGGAGAAACTGATCAGGCGGGTCGGAATGAAACTTGACTCACTGGTGACGGTGGCAGAGAAGAGGACTGTTGACAAACTAGTGAGCATCCTGGATGATGCCAGTCACCCTCTGCATAGTGTTATCAGTAGCCAGAGGAGCCTGTTCAGTTCTAGACTGCTTCATCCCAAGTGCAGGACTAATAGACTCAAAAACTCCTTTGTCCCACACGCCATTAGACTGTACAACTCCTCTCTGGGACGGGGGGCGGGGGGTATTAGGATGACAGGGGATGCAAAACAATAACAGTGCAATACGTTTTCATAACATGGTCACTACTGCCTACTTTGTCTTGTTATATTCTTTTTTTACTGTTTACATTTTATTCCCATTGTTGCTTTTTATTTTTATTTTAATATTTTTCTATTTTGTTTCCATTTAAACCGCCATTATTTTCTCTTTACTTTTTAAATTGATCTCAACTCTGTACACTGCTGCTGGAATTTTAATTTTCCAGAAGGAACTCTCCTGAAGGAATCAATAAAGTACTATCTATTTATCTACATGTGGTTCAAATGAACATTTGTTCAAATAAATAAAAGACAAACAGCTCAACTTTTATATACACACACATGATATATATATATATATATATATATATATATATATATATATATATATATATATATATATATATATATATACTGTATATATATATATATATATATACTGTACATATATATATATAAATAAAAGACAAACAGCTCAACTTTTATACACACACACATGATATATATATATATATATATATATATATATATATACATATATACATATATATATATATATATATATATATATATATATATATATATATATATATATATATATATATATATATATATATATATAGAGGTGTGAAAAAAATAGATTCGAATACGAATCGAAACATTTACGTTGTGAGATTCAGAATCGATTCTCATTATTAAAAAAAGCCAACAAACCAATACACACCAATACCATAACAATGCAAACCAATTCCAAAACCAAAACTGACCCAGCAACACTCAGAACTGCAATAAACAGAGCAATTGAGAAGACACAAACACGACACAGAACAAACCAAAAGTAATGAAACAAAAATGAATATTACCAACAACAGTATCAATATTAATTATAATTTCAGCATAGCAGTGATTAAAAATCCCTCATTGACATTATCATTAGACATTTATAAAAATAATAAAAAAAGAACAATAGTGTCACAGTGGCTTACACTTGCATCGCATCTCATAAGCTTGACAACACACTGTGTCCAATGTTTTCACAAAGATAAAATAAGTCATATTTTTGGTTCGTTTGATAGTTAAA
The DNA here is from genome assembly GCF_033978795.1 of Nerophis ophidion. Taxonomy (NCBI): domain Eukaryota; kingdom Metazoa; phylum Chordata; class Actinopteri; order Syngnathiformes; family Syngnathidae; genus Nerophis; species Nerophis ophidion. The sequence continues at coordinate 54,717,130 of NC_084611.1, read as the reverse complement.
ACAAATTTACATTATTGCAATCAGTTGATAAAACATTGTCCTTTACAATTATAAAAGCTTTTTTTTTTTTCAAATATACTACTCTGCTAGCATGTCAACAGACTGTGGTAGATCCTGCTGAAATCCTATTTATTGAATGAATACAGAATCCTTTTGAATCGGAAAAATATCGTTTTCTAATCGAGAATCGAATCAAACGAATCGAAAAAAAAAAAATATATATATATATATATATATATATATATATATATATATATATATATATAAATGAGAAATGGGTTGTACTTGTATAGCGCTTTTCTACCTTCAAGGTACTCAAAGCGCTTTGACACAACTTCCACATTTACCCATTCACACACACATTCACACACTGATGAAGGGAGCTGCCATGCAAGGCGCTAACCAGCACCCATCAGGAGCAAGGGTGAAGTGTCTTGCTCAGGACACAACGGACGTGATGAGGTTGGTACTAGGTGGGGATTGAACCAGGGACCCCCAGGTTGCGCACGGCCACTCTGCCACTGCGGCACGCAGTCCCTATACAAATAATCCGTTCATGAATGAGTATATCCATTCCGCTACCATGTTCAATGGAGAAGTCTGATCTACAAAATTTGCAGGCAGCATACTCCTTCCCCTTCGAGCTGTCCTGGATTAACTGAAATTATTTTTTTCCAATCATTTTGGAACTTGCAAGCGTACTTCTTCATACTCGTCGTCGCCATGTCTCTTCTTTGTCTGTTAAGTTTTTGGACATGACTACTTGCCGTAGTTTTGGAGAAATGCATGATGGGAATCCGGATGTTGTGTGTTAGTGTATTAACGTGCCGACTGGAATAAACACACGCCGAGAAATAGCTCCATGCCTGCTTACGTTATGGGTTATAGATAACGGTGACATACTGTATATAATGGTCTCCTTTTCAGGTGAGAGAGGATGCTAAAGGCAGCGCCGTAAAGACACACCCCCAATATTTTTGTCCGGGTGGAAATCGTGAGAAATTCGGGAGAATGGTTGCTCCGGGAGATTTTCGGGGGAAGCACTGAAATTCTGGAGTCTCCCGGGAAAATCGGGAGGGTTGGCAAGTAGGTTTACAGCGTGTGGAGCCGCAGACGGCGTCCACAAAGTGCATCCGTACATGCCACAACAATCAACAACAAAATAGGAGTGCAACATTTCAACATTTTTTTTATTTAAAAGAATATTCATGCTGCAAGCTGTAACACACCCTTAATAATCACCACAAAAAAAAAAAAAAAAAAGGCATGAGGGTTAAATAAATTAAAGGAGAGAACATGATTACATTTTATGCCCAGTCTCGAAAATTATCCTCAGATTTTTTTAAAAACAACCCAAAAATTAAGACATCTCAGGTCCAGAGAGAAAATGTTTCAGATTTGGAGATGAAGGATGATGACGCACAAAGCAAGGCACCAATATTGTTTATGTACAGCAATCACATGGAACACAACAGACTTGGCTTTCTTCAGCTCCGAGAAGATTCAGGCTTTTCATGCAGAATAAGTTACTTTCAGACAAGCACAGTCCCGTCTTAGATATGCTCTTCATTGAGGTACCGGATTTAGTCAAAAATGTCGTCCAAGGTGCACCTGATTCATGCAAAAGTGAAGAGGGGAGTCCTCTTCATGCTATTTGTCACATCCAGCAGATAACATTCCACCTGGACAATCACACCTGACACCTGACACGTAAACACGCCATGTTTGAAATAATAGCCAAATATATATTGTGTTATTTATGCTTCACTTATACCAAATGTTTGTCAGTTTCTATGGAGGGGCAAATGGGACAAAATGTAATAAATAGATACTTAACTGTCTAAACATATGCTTTTTTACACTTAAATTCATCTATTTATTCTTCTACTTCTTCTTCTCCTGGTTTTGGCGCGCTCTACCGTCCACATTTTTCCACCCCATTCAAACCGTTTCAACTTCAAACTGTTCAGCCTATTCGGGAAACACGGGCTCTCCCTAAAAAAATCCCAAAAAGGTCAAAATGTCCCAGAATTCCAAGTTTTCCAGGACATTTTTCCCCATTGAAATGAAAGGAACATTCTTCAAATGGTACACAACTCTCACATTTTTCATCTGATTCAAACGGTTCTAACTTCAAAATATTCAGCCTGTTTGGAGATTGTGTGCTCTACTTCAACAATTATAAAAAAAAAAAAAAATCCAGCATTTCAGTCCAACCTCAGCATTGGAGCATTCACACCCAATTCATTGAGGAATTGCCTACCTCATGTGATGAATTATTTCCTCGTCGTTGATCTGTTGTAGTGGCCGGGTGACACTTGGAGGATCCTCCAGTGACTACTGTAATCTATAGTAGAACACACTTAACTATATTGGGTGTAACGAGGGTAAAAGTGACTGAATGGCTTTTTATTTCATGTTTAAGACTCCAAATATGTAAAAAACAAAAACAAAAAATGTATTTAGAAGGTTGTAAACAGATTTTTTATGCTTTAACTATGAAAATATTCAATTTATTACCGTAATAATAATGGTACTTTGCGTAAATCTGTTTAACACAGAGCCCGGAACTAAGTGACTGTATTTAATAATTTTTTTCTGGACTTTCTTTGGTGTCTGTATTAACAGTTAAGTTAAGTTAGGATAAACTCGCAAAATCAGCAGGAGATCAAATAATTATTCCCTGTAGTGCAGGGGTGTCAAACTCATTTGAGATCAGGGGCCAAATGGAGAAAAATCTACTCCCTAGTGGGCCGGACTGGTAAAATCACGGCACGATAACTTAAAAATAAGGACAACTTCAGATTGTTTCCTTTGTTTAAAAACAGAACGAGCACATTCTGAAAATGTACAAACCATAATGTTGTTTTTTACACTTACATGTTGCAGTTGAGAGTATTCTATCTTTATTTGTCGTTATTTATACTTTCTGAATAAATGATGTGATAATATTCATCAGTCAACTTTTTGTGTTAATTTTCAATCTATATCAAGATTTAAAAAAAATTATATCAAAATCAAATTACAGGATGTTATTTATGTAGTTCGGTAATTTTCCTTGACTGATGTACTAACGTGGTTTATTTTGTACATATCGTCTACAAAGATGTAAGGAATTGCTATTGCGACATCTAGTGGACACATTTAGAACAGCAGTTTCTTTCAGTCAAAAATTTCCCGTTTGTTTTTATATTTAGCAAACTCATCCTGAGGGCCAGATAAAACCTGTTTGTGGGCCTGATCTGGCCCTCTGGCCATACGTTTGACACCCCTGCTCTGGTGTATGCACCGTGGGGTATAAAAGTAAAGTAGAGGGGTAAGTCTACACAAGAAGACCAAACTAAAACCAAATGTACATGTTGTAAGAGTCAATATAGGAAGCGACTGTCTTCATCGTGTCCGGTTAAACAATTGCCACGTTGGCAATGAGAGGTTTGGGAAACGTCTTTGTTTTCCGGATGCAATTAACCAAAAAATAGCAGTTCTGGTCAATCCTGCATGGAGTCCGGTGTCCTGACCCTGACTGTTTACTGGTGAACCGTCCCTTAATACAGTGTTTTTCAACCTTTTTTTGAGTCAAGGCACATGTTTTGTGTTGAAAAAATCCAACTCAGTTGACAGTAAAAAGTTTTTTCCGCAATTGTTGGATATGACTTTAAACCCTAACCAAGCATGCATCAATATACAGTAGCTCTTGTCTCAAAGTAGGTGTACTGTCACCACCTGTCACATCACCCCCTGACTTATTTGGAGTTTTTCGGTATTTTCCCTTGAGTAGTATTTTAGTTCTTGTCTATTTTGGTGGCCTTTTCTCTTTTTTTGGTGTTTTCCTGTAGCAGCTTCATGTCTTCTTTTGAGCGATATTTCCCGCATCTACTTTGTTTTAGCAATCAATAATACTTCAGTAGTTTTCATACTTCTTTGTGGGGACATTGTTGATTGTCATGTCATGTTCAGATGTACTTTGTGGACGGCGTCTTTGCTCCACGGTAAGTCTTTGTTGTTGTCCAGCATTCTGTTTTTGTTTACTTTGTAGCCAGTTCAGTTTTAGTTTCGTTCTGCATAGCCTTCCCTAAGCTTCAATGCCTTTTCTTAGGGGCACTCACCTTTTGTGTATTTTTTGTTTAAGTATTAGACACCTTTTTACTTGCACCCTGCCTCCTGCTGTCTCAAATTCTACAAAGCAATTAGCTACCGGGTGCCACCTACTGATTTGGAAGAGTATTACACGGTTACTCTGCTGAGCTCTAGACAGTACAGACACTCAACAACAACACATAGTTTACAGACTAAAATTACTGGTTTGCAAAACATATCTTTAACCCAAATAGGTCACGGCACACCAGACCGTATGAGTGGTTCAAAAACACTGCCTTAATAGATCCAGTTTGAGCAGCTTTAGTTAAAAATCTTTGCCTTACTTTTTAAGTGGAATAGACTGGATTAGTGTTTCCTAACCATGTTTCTCAGCATACACATGGGAAAACTCTCAGTAACAGTACATTAAGACACTTTGTCTGAAAAAAGTTGGCCTCAAAAGTGCACCTTTGCTGCCTGTGTCACCAATAATACAAACTTAATTAATAAATAGTGCAGTAAATAGCAGCATTCGTTCAATATTCAAGTAATTACCGTGATAATAAAATAAAGAGGCCTGCCCAGAAAAACTTATGAAATAACATTTAACAAAGTAAAAGCACACACTTTATATTATACATTATACATTGGAGGCGGACACCACAGTTGACATATTTTACACAAAAGTCATATTTTTTTTCGTGATTGATGGTCCAGAGCTAATGAGGATTTTTGGCAAAATGAGGATAATACATTGTAATTTTTTATATATATATATATTAATTGTCCTGACAGGAGTGTACTAGACAGTCTCCTGGTCACTAAACACTGCGTGAATTAGCGTCGTCCCGATACCAATATTTTAGTACGGGTACCAACATTCTTTCAGTACTTTTCGGTACTTTTCTAAATAAAGGGGACCACAAAAAATTACATTATTAGGGAACATTAAATATATATTTACTATTGCAAGTTTGCCTTTCAATAAAATAGTCAACATACAAGTTGTCTATTAGTCGTAAGTAACGAACAAAGGCTCCGAATTTAGTCTACTGACATATACAGTAACACATTTTGTCATTTATCATTCTAATATTTTGTCAACATTATTAAGGACAAGTGGTAGAAAATTAATTATTAATAACTTGTTCATTTACTGTTAATATCTGCTTATTTTCTCTATTAACATGTTCTATCTACACTTCTGTTGAAATGTAATAATCACTTATTCTTCTGTTGTTTTGATACTTTACATTAGTTTTGGATGATACCACACATTTGAGTATGAATCCAATACCATTTCGTTACAGGATCATACATTGGTCATATTCAAAGTCTTCATGTGTCCTGGGACATATTTCATAAATGTTTTATATATATATATATATATATATATATATATATATATATATATATATATATATATATATATATGTATATATATATATATATATGTATATATATATATATATATATATATATATATATATATATATATATATGTATATATATATATATATATATATATATAGTTATACATATATATATATACACACACATATATATATATATATATATATATATATATATATATATATATATATATATATATATATATATATATATATATATAATATATATTTTAAACAAACCAAAGAAGATTTTGACGTAATCAAAGTAGTATCAACTAGATACGCTCCTGTACTTGGTATCATTACAGTGGATGTCAGGTATAGATCCACCCATGGCGTTTGTTTACATTGTGACGCTGGTGAGCTACCGTGTGTAGTGAAACATGTTTAGCTATTCCTCGTCCTGTTGCCATGGAGACAAGGATTAATTATTTAGAAGTAGCTAAAACACTGACAACTGGGGCTGGACTTTAGCCGCTACATGGCTAGCCATGTCTTAAAGCACCTCTTCCTGTTTCAGTATTATAATTTCACCTTTATCGTTGGTTTTTAAGCCAAAATTAGTCCGTTATCCCTTTTTTGTCTACACACGGTGTCTGCTTGTAAGTACGCTGTGATTGTGCGCTGCCGAACATGCTCCTCTGCTCCTACACCAACAATGACACAATGTGACGACGGCAGGGGCGCGAGGAGGTACTTTTCAGAGGCGGTATAGTACCAAATATGAGTCATGAGTATCGCGGTACTATACTAATACTGGTATACCGTACAACCCTATCATGAATACGGCCGCAAAATTGCCCGAAATAATTGCATGTTTTAATATATTTTAAATGTCCGTACTCCCTCTATAGACGACTGTTGAGTCAGATGAATGAGTGACAAAGTTCAAACAATCAGAATAATTCTTTAGCAAAAGTCAAGGAGAAGTTTCATAAACCCCCAAGTTAAAATTGTATGTGAATTTATTTTTCGTCAGTTCTACAGTCGTGCTCATAAGTTTACATTACCCTGGGAGAAATTATGATTTCTTGGCCATTCTTTTGAGAATATGAATGATAACACAAATACCTTTCTTTCACTCATGCTTAATGGTTGGGTGAAGCTATTTATTGGCAAACAACTGTGTTTACTCTTTTTAAATCAAAGTGACAAAAGAAAGTACCCAAATGACTGTGGCTGTTTTAATATGCACAATAAGGAGGCACTTGAAGAAAAATGGTCTGCATGGTCGAGTGGCCAAAAAGTTACATTTTGGTCTCATTGCTCCAAATCACTTTGTTCCAGAAATTTTGAGGCTTGTCTCGGTGCGGTTTGGCGTAATGTAAGCGGGATATTTTGTGACATTTGCGCAGAAATGGCTTTCTTCTGGCAACTTAACCATGCCGCCCATTTTTCTTCAAGTGCCTCCTTATAGTGCATCTTGAAACAGCCACACCACAATTTTTCAGAGAGTCCTGTATTTCAGCTGACGTTATTTGTGGATTTTTCTTTGCATCTCAAACAATTTTCCTGGCAGTTGTGGCTGAAATCTTTGCTGGTCTACCTAAATCCCTCATTTTCCACTTCTTAATCAGCGTTTGAACACTGCTGATTGGCATTCTCGATTCCTTGGATATCTTTTTATACCACTTTCCTGTTTTATGCAGTTCAATTACCTTTTCTCACAGATCCTTTGACAATTATTTTGCCTTCCACATGACTGAGAATCCAGAAACATCCATGCAGCACTGGATGAACGATGCATTGGTCTGTCAGAAGCCCAGAAACTCACTGACCTTTTATACACACACATTAATAACAAACAAACAGGTCACAGGTGAGGATTGGAACCTTGATTAGTCATTCGAACCTGTTTGTGTCAACTTTTGTGCATGTAATCAGATCAAAGTCACAGGGGTATGTAAACTTTTGGGTCAGGGTCATTTGGGTACTTTCTTTCGTCATTTTGGTTTAAAAAGAGTAAACAGTTGTTTGCCAATAAATAGCTTCACACAACCTTTAAACATGAGTGGAAGAAAAGTTTTTGTGTTATCATTCATATTCTCTGAAGAATGGCCAAGAAATCATACATTCTCCCTGGGTATGTAAACTTATGAGCACAAATGTATATGGCTGCCTTCTTTTGCAGTATGATTAGTTTAGTATTGTTTGTTTGTTTATGATGTGGGTCTTACAACTCACGGTTCGATTCTGATTCTTGGGGTGACGATTTGAGTCGGAATTGATTCTCAATTCAACGCGATTCTTGATTCGAACCGCATTTTATTATTTCAGCAGAACGTATGCCTAATAGAAGCCCAGTTCGAACTTGGAGGATTCACCCAGGATGTGATGACGTATTTCCAGGTCCTGGATCTGTTGTAGTGGCCGGGTGACACTTGCAGGATCCTCAGGGCTACCAGTGAGTTCTGTAATCTATAGTAGAACACACTATATTGGGTGAAACGAGTGTACAGGTGACTGTATGTTTTTTTTTTTTATGTTTAAAGGACTCTAATTATGTCCAAATATATATTTAGAAGGTCGTAAACTGATTTAATTAATGCTGTATTCTATTTATTAATAATAATTAAACTTTGAGGAAATGTGTTTAACACGGTCAGGCCTGAAAGTGACTTTAATAAAACATTTTTTTTTTTAACTTTCTTTGGTCCACATGGAGAAAAATCTACTCCCAAGTGGGCCGGACTGGTAAGATCACGGCACAATAACTTAAAAATAAAGACAAACTTGCCCGAAATAATAGCATGTTTTAATGTAATTTTATGAGATGGAGTATGTTTAGAACTATATTTAGATGCATTATTTTGGTTTATTTTGTCAGGAACACAATGTCAGAACGACTACAGTTGCATGCTTCTGTCTTTGGTGTCCAACATGGCGCCTGTTATTTTTAATTTTATTATTTGGTATCACAATTATGGTAGAGGTGTTTAGGGCATGTCCGACCATCAGGAGACCACGGGGAAGACCCGAACTAAGTAGCTGGGGAGAGGGACGTCTGGGCTTCTCTGCTTAGGCTGCTGCCCCCACGACCCGATTCCAGATAAGCGGATAAAAGATGGACGGATGGATGGATAACAATTATGATAAAACATTTTAAAAAAATGGCTACAGGTTATTAAAGCTCTGCGATGAGGTGGCGACTTGTCCAGGGTGTACGCTGTCTTCTGCCCGAATGCAGTTGTGGTAGAAAATGGATGTATAGATGGGTTATTAAACCTCTACCCCTTTTTAAGGAGCCCAAAGCGCTTTGAGAGTATTTCCACATTCGCCCATTCACACACACATTTACACACTGAGGGCGGGAGCTGCCATGCAAGGCACTCACCAGGACCCATCAGGAGCAAGGGTGAAGTGTCTTGCCCAGGGACACAACGGACGTTACTTGGATGGTAGAAGGTGGGAATTGAACCAGTAACCCTCAGATTGCTGGCACAGCCACTCTACCAACTTCGCCAAACCGTCCACCTAATTATTAATTAATTAATTAATTCTAATCAATACTTGAAAATTTTGAATCTGAATAGAAAATAATAGCTGTTCAATTAGACATTTGTTCAGCACCACTATTTTTTGTAATCAGCCTGACCTAAGCCTTATTGGGCATGTTGTTTATGTGTTAAAAATATAACAACATTTTTGATTGAAGCATGGCTTTGTATATTTGGCAAGGTTTGGATCTGGTAAACTGTAAGTAGGTTAGATATCATTATTATTATCATTACAATAGTCCATCCATCCATCCATTTTCTACCACTTGTCCCTGTTGGGGTCGTGGGGGTGCTGGAGCCTATCTCAGCTGCATTTGGGCGGAAGGCTGAGTACACCCCGGACAAGTCGCCACCTCATCACAGCATTACAACAGTAGGATTACTAATCCGGAGTTAATATTAGTGTTAAAAATGTTAGGACCACACTTAAGAAAATAATCTGCCGGTGCTTCAGACACTAAAGAAGACCTGGGCAAATTAAGCCCCGGGTCCACATGCAGCCCATTAAGCTTTTTAATCTGGACCGCTGGACATTCCCAAATACTTTTTTTTAGAGTTTTAAAATAGAAACTGTAGCTGCCATTATGATGTGCAGTGATGTTTTCTAATGACCGTAAGTCTTCAACTATACTAAGTATTTCAATGGTTGGAATTTGTGCTTATGGATGATATACTAGTTACTATGGTAACCTAATTAGTTACTATGCTCATCTAATTAGTTACTATGGTCATGTACGTCACAGCAGCTCAGACGAGGCACCAAGCAGTGTGGGCGGGAAGCATTTCCACAGACGCGGAAGGAGATTTTCACAACAAAGTTTCACAACAAAGTTCTAAAGCTTAGCTATGTATCAGATTGTAGGCGGGTTTATTTTGTACCCTTTGCTTTCCTATTTCACTGTTTGTTGCATTTCACTATATTGTAAAATATGTCGATCGAAAGAGGGTGTCACTTTCATATTTTGTCAATATTCAGTATTTTATCATTCATAGAAAAATTAAAAATTCCATTGTGTTTTTTGAGGCGGTCTGTCATAACGCTTTTAGCATTCAATCAGACATTATTGTGAGGTTTTGTATAAGTGTTCTTGAAAATAGATACCCCGGCCCCCAAACACATTTTTTTTCTCTAATTGTGGCCCCCGAGTCAAAATAATTGCCCAGGCCTGCACTAAAGGAACTCATAAAAGGTGTGCTCCTTATAATCAGGGGACCATTATACTAAGGTACAATGTTTTCAACTGATTACTGTATTTTTCAGACTATAAGTCGCAGTTTTTTTCATAGTTTGGTCGGGGGTGGGACATACACTATACTCCGTAAATGATCAAATAATATTATTTATCTCATTCGCTAAAGAGATGAAGAAAATGTCAGCAATCGTCACATACACGTCAACCAATAAGAATTCGGCGGGGGAGGGTCAGGGCAGAAGTCCATTGTGGGTCATTGAATACTAACTGCTATATGCTACTGCCGTAGCTATTAAAATCGATCATTTCATCGTTGGCGGTAACTTGTAAAAACTGAGAAGGGCTGAACAAAAATGGCACCGAAAAGGAAATCATGTGCTGCACATTACAAGCTGGACGTCGTGAAATATGCAGCAGAAAAGGAAAAGAAGGAGCGGCGCATACCTTTGGAGTTGGCAGAGTTGTTTAGAAGCGACATCGAGGAAGAAGATTTCATGAGATTTATCGATTAGGAGTGACAGATTGTTTGGTAAACGTATAGCATGTTCTATATGTTATAGTTATTTGAATGACTCTTACCATAATATGTTACCTCAACATACCAGGCACCTTCTCAGTTGGTTATTTATGTGTCATATAACGTACACTTATTCAGCCTGTTGTTCACTATTCTTTATTAATTTTAAATTGCCATTCAAATGTCTATTCTTGGTGTTGGATTTCATCAAATACATTCCTCCCAAAAATGCGACTAATATGTTTTTTTCCTTCTTTATTATGCATTTTCGGCTGGTGCGACGTATACTCCAGAGCGACTTATAATTCGAAAAATACGGTAAAACAAATAATAAATGATTTACTTGGATTAGATGCCATAGCATAGTGGTTCTCAAATGGGTTTACGCATTCCCCTGGTGGTACTTGAAGGTATGCCAAGGGGTACGTGAGATTTTTTTAAAAATATTCTAAAAATAGCAACAATTCAAAAATCCTCTATAAATATATCTGTTGAATAATACTTCAAGAAAATATGAATGTAAATTCGTAAACTGTGAAAAAAAATACAACGATGCAATATTCAGTGTTGAGAGCTAGATTTTTTGTGGACATGTCCCATATATATTAATTTTAAATATTTCTTTTTTTGTGAAGAAATGTTTAGAATTAAGTTTATGAATCCAGATGGATCTCTATTACAATCCCCAAAGAGGGCACTTTAAGTTGATGATTACTTCTATGTGTAGAAATCTTTATTTATAATTGAATCACTTGTTTATTTTTCCAAATAGTTCAAGAAAGACCACTACAAATTAGCAATATTTTTGCAATGTTATACAATTTAATAAATCAGAAACTGATGTCATAGTGCTGTAATTTATTTCTTTATCTCCTTTTTTCAACCAAAAATGCTTTGCTCTAAATAGGGGGTTCTTGAATTAAAAAAATGTTCACAGGAGGTACATCTCTGAAAAAAGGTTGAGAACCACTGCCATAGCAGGAGGTCATTGTGGAAGACTGAAGGCTCAAATATGTAATTGCGTCCTGATTTGTGTAGTTATTTTGCTGGGGGATGACGTGGGATTTGCAGTTCTCTCCCAAAACACCAGAGAGCAGTGCTGTCCTTAGTGAGCAACCACAACACCGCTCGGTTGGTAGAGCGGCCGTGCCAGCAACTTGAGGGTTCCAGGTTCAATCCCCACTTCCGCCATCCTAGTCACTGCTGTTGTGTCCTTGGGCAAGACACTTTACCCACCTGTTCCCAGTGCCACCCACACTGGTTTAAATGTAAAAATTAGATATTGGGTTTCACTATGTAAAGTGCTTTGAGTCACTAGAGAAAAAGTGCTATATAAATATAATTCACTTCACTAATTATTAGTTACATAACCCTAAAACTATGTACCGTATTTTTCATATTAAAGTAGTCATATTATTTTTTTTTTCTAAATACAAAACACTTCATTGTGGTCTACATAACAAGCAATGGTGGTTATTTGGTCAAAATGTGGCATAGATGATGTTTTACAGATCATTTTCAAGTCGCAGTCTGACAGTCGCTTCAGATGCGCCGTATTGTGGGCGGTCTAATTTTACGTGGCTCACCTTCGACGGCGTCTTCTCCCGGTCTTTGTCTTTGCTGTAGCGGTGTAGAAGTGTCGAGAGATGGAGCTAACTGTTTTGATGACATTCAGACTTTACTTCAATCAACAACGGAGCAGCATCTCCTCACGACAACATCGCCGGAAATGTGTCCCGTGAAAAACCGTCCGACCGGAACTCTCTAATAACTACATTTCCTTGGGTGATTAATGTAAACAAGCCTCACTGGTATGTTTTAGCGCCTTCATGTCGAGTTTACTGACAGATATAAGTAAGAACTTTACACTACTTTACATTAGAAATGGCAACAGCAGAGGATGAATGTCCATTAACAAAAAGATTGAGAAAAAGACTACGGAGTAGGAGCGGACTACAAAGGCGGAAGCGTGTAATTTTTCAGAACTTATGCAGATCCCAAATACAGATCAGCAGGTACCAGAAGGTAAGAAAAGTTGCTTTTGCATAATATTGCGAAACAAAACACTAAATATGTACAGTATGTCATACCTCAAACACACACCATAATAATACTCCTATGTTGAAGCACAGTACAATCCATTAAATGGTGCATCT